>NC_081776.1:27544426-27816926 GCF_963082965.1 Carassius carassius
TGATACAGTACACTCGTGTCTATCTCTATTCACTAAGAAGGTGTTGATACAGTACACTCGTGTCTATCTCTATTCGCTCAGAAGGTGTTGATACAGTACACTCGTGTCTATCTCTATTCGCTCAGAAGGTGTTGATACAGTACACTCGTGTCTATCTCTATTCGCTCAGAAGGTGTTGATACAGTACACTCGTGTCTATCTCTATTCGCTCAGAAGGTGTTGATACAGTACACTCGTGTCTATCTCTATTCGCTCAGAAGGTGTTGATACAGTACACTCGTGTCTATCTCTATTCGCTCAGAAGGTGTTGATACAGTACACTCGTGTCTCTCTCTATTCGCTCAGAAGGTGTTTATACAGTACACTCGTGTCTCTCTCTATTCGCTCAGAAGGTGTTTATACAGTACACTCGTGTCTATCTCTATTCGCTCAGAAGGTGTTGATACAGTACACTCGTGTCTCTCTCTATTCGCTCAGAAGGTGTTTATACAGTACACTCGTGTCTATCTCTATTCACTAAGAAGGTGTTGATACAGTACACTCGTGTCTATCTCTATTCGCTCAGAAGGTGTTGATACAGTACACTCGTGTCTCTCTCTATTCGCTCAGAAGGTGTTGATACAGTACACTCGTGTCTATCTCTATTCGCTCAGAAGGTGTTGATACAGTACACTCGTGTCTATCTCTATTCGCTCAGAAGGTGTTGATACAGTACACTCGTGTCTATCTCTATTTCACTAAGAAGGTGTTGATACAGTACATTCGTGTCTATCTCTATTCGCTCAGAAGGTGTTGATACAGTACACTCGTGTCTATCTCTATTCGCTCAGAAGGTGTTGATACAGTACACTCGTGTCTATCTCTATTCGCTCAGAAGGTGTTGATACAGTACACTCGTGTCTATCTCTATTCGCTAAGAAGGTGTTGATACAGTACACTCGTGTCTATCTCTATTCGCTCAGAAGGTGTTTATACAGTACACTCGTGTCTATCTCTATTCGCTCAGAAGGTGTTGATACAGTACACTCGTGTCTATCTCTATTCGCTCAGAAGGTGTTGATACAGTACACTCGTGTCTATCTCTATTCGCTCAGAAGGTGTTGATACAGTACACTCGTGTCTATCTCTATTCGCTCAGAAGGTGTTGATACAGTACACTCGTGTCTATCTCTATTCGCTCAGAAGGTGTTGATACAGTACACTCGTGTCTATCTCTATTTCACTAAGAAGGTGTTGATACAGTACACTCGTCTCTATCTCTATTCGCTCAGAAGGTGTTTATACAGTACACTCGTGTCTATCTCTATTCGCTCAGAAGGTGTTGATACAGTACACTCGTGTCTATCTCTATTCGCTCAGAAGGTGTTTATACAGTACACTCATGTCTATCTCTATTCGCTAAGAAGGTGTTGATACAGTACACTCGTGTCTATCTCTATTTCACTAAGAAGGTGTTGATACAGTACACTCGTGTCTATCTCTATTCGCTCAGAAGGTGTTGATACAGTACACTCGTGTCTATCTCTATTCGCTCAGAAGGTGTTGATACAGTACACTCGTGTCTATCTCTATTCGCTCAGAAGGTGTTGATACAGTACACTCGTGTCTATCTCTATTCGCTCAGAAGGTGTTTATACAGTACACTCGTGTCTATCTCTATTCGCTCAGAAGGTGTTGATACAGTACACTCGTGTCTATCTCTGTTCGCTCAGAAGGTGTTTATACAGTACACTCGTGTCTATCTCTATTTCACTAAGAAGGTGTTGATACAGTACACTCGTGTCTATCTCTATTCGCTCAGAAGGTGTTGATACAGTACACTCGTGTCTATCTCTATTCGCTCAGAAGGTGTTGATACAGTACACTCGTGTCTATCTCTATTTCACTAAGAAGGTGTTGATACAGTACACTCGTGTCTATCTCTATTCGCTCAGAAGGTGTTTATACACTACACTCGTGTCTATCTCTATTTCACTAAGAAGGTGTTGATACAGTACACTCGTGTCTATCTCTATTCACTCAGAAGGTGTTGATACAGTACACTCGTGTCTATCTCTATTCGCTCAGAAGGTGTTGATACAGTACACTCGTGTCTATCTCTATTCGCTCAGAAGGTGTTTATACAGTACACTCATGTCTATCTCTATTCGCTAAGAAGGTGTTGATACAGTACACTCGTGTCTATCTCTATTTCACTCAGAAGGTGTTGATACAGTACACTCGTGTCTATCTCTATTCGCTCAGAAGGTGTTTATACAGTACACTCATGTCTATCTCTATTCGCTAAGAAGGTGTTGATACAGTACACTCGTGTCTATCTCTATTTCACTCAGAAGGTGTTGATACAGTACACTCGTGTCTATCTCTATTTCACTAAGAAGGTGTTGATACAGTACACTCGTGTCTATCTCTATTCACTCAGAAGGTGTTGATACAGTACACTCGTGTCTATCTCTATTCGCTCAGAAGGTGTTTATACAGTACACTCATGTCTATCTCTATTCGCTCAGAAGGTGTTGATACAGTACACTCGTGTCTATCTCTATTCGCTCAGAAGGTGTTTATACAGTACACTCATGTCTATCTCTATTCGCTAAGAAGGTGTTGATACAGTACACTCGTGTCTATCTCTATTCGCTCAGAAGGTGTTGATACAGTACACTCGTGTCTATCTCTATTCGCTCAGAAGGTGTTGATACAGTACACTCGTGTCTATCTCTATTCGCTCAGAAGGTGTTGATACAGTACACTCGTGTCTATCTCTATTCGCTCAGAAGGTGTTGATACAGTACACTCGTGTCTATCTCTATTTCACTAAGAAGGTGTTGATACAGTACACCCGTGTCTATCTCTATTCGCTCAGAAGGTGTTTATACAGTACACTCATGTCTATCTCTATTCGCTCAGAAGGTGTTGATACAGTACACTCGTGTCTATCTCTATTCGCTAAGAAGGTGTTGATACAGTACACTCGTGTCTATCTCTATTCACTCAGAAGGTGTTGATACAGTACACTCGTGTCTATCTCTATTCGCTCAGAAGGTGTTGATACAGTACACTCGTGTCTATCTCTATTCGCTCAGAAGGTGTTGATACAGTACACTCGTGTCTATCTCTATTTCACTAAGAAGGTGTTGATACAGTACACCCGTCTATCTCTATTCGCTCAGAAGGTGTTGATACAGTACACTCGTGTCTATCTCTATTCGCTCAGAAGGTGTTGATACAGTACACTCGTGTCTATCTCTATTCGCTCAGAAGGTGTTGATACAGTACACTCGTGTCTATCTCTATTCACTCAGAAGGTGTTGATACAGTACACTCGTGTCTATCTCTATTCGCTCAGAAGGTGTTGATACAGTACACTCGTGTCTATCTCTATTCGCTCAGAAGGTGTTGATACAGTACACTCGTCTCTATCTCTATTCGCTCAGAAGGTGTTTATACAGTACACTCGTGTCTATCTCTATTCGCTCAGAAGGTGTTGATACAGTACACTCGTGTCTATCTCTATTCGCTCAGAAGGTGTTTATACAGTACACTCATGTCTATCTCTATTCGCTAAGAAGGTGTTGATACAGTACACTCGTGTCTATCTCTATTTCACTAAGAAGGTGTTGATACAGTACACTCGTGTCTATCTCTATTCGCTCAGAAGGTGTTGATACAGTACACTCGTGTCTATCTCTATTCGCTCAGAAGGTGTTGATACAGTACACTCGTGTCTATCTCTATTCGCTCAGAAGGTGTTGATACAGTACACTCGTGTCTATCTCTATTCGCTCAGAAGGTGTTTATACAGTACACTCGTGTCTATCTCTATTCGCTCAGAAGGTGTTGATACAGTACACTCGTGTCTATCTCTGTTCGCTCAGAAGGTGTTTATACAGTACACTCGTGTCTATCTCTATTTCACTAAGAAGGTGTTGATACAGTACACTCGTGTCTATCTCTATTCGCTCAGAAGGTGTTGATACAGTACACTCGTGTCTATCTCTATTCGCTCAGAAGGTGTTGATACAGTACACTCGTGTCTATCTCTATTTCACTAAGAAGGTGTTGATACAGTACACTCGTGTCTATCTCTATTCGCTCAGAAGGTGTTTATACACTACACTCGTGTCTATCTCTATTTCACTAAGAAGGTGTTGATACAGTACACTCGTGTCTATCTCTATTCACTCAGAAGGTGTTGATACAGTACACTCGTGTCTATCTCTATTCGCTCAGAAGGTGTTGATACAGTACACTCGTGTCTATCTCTATTCGCTCAGAAGGTGTTTATACAGTACACTCATGTCTATCTCTATTCGCTAAGAAGGTGTTGATACAGTACACTCGTGTCTATCTCTATTTCACTCAGAAGGTGTTGATACAGTACACTCGTGTCTATCTCTATTCGCTCAGAAGGTGTTTATACAGTACACTCATGTCTATCTCTATTCGCTAAGAAGGTGTTGATACAGTACACTCGTGTCTATCTCTATTTCACTCAGAAGGTGTTGATACAGTACACTCGTGTCTATCTCTATTTCACTAAGAAGGTGTTGATACAGTACACTCGTGTCTATCTCTATTCACTCAGAAGGTGTTGATACAGTACACTCGTGTCTATCTCTATTCGCTCAGAAGGTGTTTATACAGTACACTCATGTCTATCTCTATTCGCTCAGAAGGTGTTGATACAGTACACTCGTGTCTATCTCTATTCGCTCAGAAGGTGTTTATACAGTACACTCATGTCTATCTCTATTCGCTAAGAAGGTGTTGATACAGTACACTCGTGTCTATCTCTATTCGCTCAGAAGGTGTTGATACAGTACACTCGTGTCTATCTCTATTCGCTCAGAAGGTGTTGATACAGTACACTCGTGTCTATCTCTATTCGCTCAGAAGGTGTTTATACAGTACACTCATGTCTATCTCTATTCGCTAAGAAGGTGTTGATACAGTACACTCGTGTCTATCTCTATTTCACTCAGAAGGTGTTGATACAGTACACTCGTGTCTATCTCTATTCGCTCAGAAGGTGTTGATACAGTACACTCGTGTCTATCTCTATTCGCTCAGAAGGTGTTTATACAGTACACTCATGTCTATCTCTATTCGCTAAGAAGGTGTTGATACAGTACACTCATGTCTATCTCTATTTCACTCAGAAGGTGTTGATACAGTACACTCGTGTCTATCTCTATTCGCTCAGAAGGTGTTGATACAGTACACTCGTGTCTATCTCTATTCGCTCAGAAGGTGTTTATACAGTACACTCGTGTCTATCTCTATTCGCTCAGAAGGTGTTTATACAGTACACTCGTGTCTATCTCTATTTCACTAAGAAGGTGTTGATACAGTACACTCGTGTCTATCTCTATTTCACTAAGAAGGTGTTGATACAGTACACTCGTGTCTATCTCTATTCGCTCAGAAGGTGTTTATACAGTACACTCGTGTCTATCTCTATTTCACTAAGAAGGTGTTGATACAGTACACTCGTGTCTATCTCTATTCACTCAGAAGGTGTTGATACAGTACACTCGTGTCTATCTCTATTCGCTCAGAAGGTGTTGATACAGTACACTCGTGTCTATCTCTATTCGCTCAGAAGGTGTTGATACAGTACACTCGTGTCTATCTCTATTCACTCAGAAGGTGTTTATACAGTACACTCGTGTCTATCTCTATTCGCTCAGAAGGTGTTGATACAGTACACTCGTGTCTATCTCTATTCGCTCAGAAGGTGTTGATACAGTACACTCGTGTCTATCTCTATTTCACTAAGAAGGTGTTGATACAGTACACCCGTGTCTATCTCTATTCGCTCAGAAGGTGTTTATACAGTACACTCATGTCTATCTCTATTCGCTCAGAAGGTGTTGATACAGTACACTCGTGTCTATCTCTATTCGCTAAGAAGGTGTTGATACAGTACACTCGTGTCTATCTCTATTCACTCAGAAGGTGTTGATACAGTACACTCGTGTCTATCTCTATTCGCTCAGAAGGTGTTGATACAGTACACTCGTGTCTATCTCTATTCGCTCAGAAGGTGTTGATACAGTACACTCGTGTCTATCTCTATTTCACTAAGAAGGTGTTGATACAGTACACCCGTGTCTATCTCTATTCGCTCAGAAGGTGTTGATACAGTACACTCGTGTCTATCTCTATTCGCTCAGAAGGTGTTGATACAGTACACTCGTGTCTATCTCTATTCGCTCAGAAGGTGTTGATACAGTACACTCGTGTCTATCTCTATTCACTCAGAAGGTGTTGATACAGTACACTCGTGTCTATCTCTATTCGCTCAGAAGGTGTTGATACAGTACACTCGTGTCTATCTCTATTCGCTCAGAAGGTGTTGATACAGTACACTCGTGTCTATCTCTATTCGCTCAGAAGGTGTTGATACAGTACACTCGTGTCTATCTCTATTCGCTCAGAAGGTGTTGATACAGTACACTCGTGTCTATCTCTATTCGCTCAGAAGGTGTTGATACAGTACACTCGTGTCTATCTCTATTCACTAAGAAGGTGTTGATACAGTACACTCGTGTCTATCTCTATTCGCTCAGAAGGTGTTGATACAGTACACTCGTGTCTATCTCTATTCACTAAGAAGGTGTTGATACAGTACACTCGTGTCTATCTCTATTCGCTCAGAAGGTGTTGATACAGTACACTCGTGTCTATCTCTATTCGCTCAGAAGGTGTTGATACAGTACACTCGTGTCTATCTCTATTCTCTCAGAAGGTGTTGATATGACAGGTCATTAAATTACGTACATTTGGTAACAGCTAAGTATATCACAGCCCATGAAGACATCAGACTTCAGAGCATTCACTGTTGCACTGAAATAACAGTTCATCCGAAACATGTGAATACCTCCTTAACTCCTTCAGCGGGGCACAAACGCTCTGCTCCTCATTCAACACATGCTCTTTGACAGGTGACATCTGAAAACAATGAAAAAAAGCCAGGCTCATGTAGAGATGATTTCTTACAACTAGAGCTGCAACTAACGATTATTTTTTCTGTTAGTCGACTACTCCAACGATTATTTTTATTACAATAAATAATTTATCTAATGTTATTTTTTTGATTAGCTAATGAATCCTTTTGATAACTTTACAAAAACTTATAAGTACAACTTCTAATATAATATTTCAACCTTTATTCATTTTCAACCAATGTGGTTGAAGTTTTTACAGTATACAAAAATAAAGAGGCAAAGAAACTTATTTTACTATGGTAAATATGAGTTTACATTTGCGCTTCTAATTAAACCACAGTAGCCACAAATTTACAGTTGTCCGAGACGTCATGAAATGTTCTTTAGCATCACAAACCATAAAATGTAGTCAGTGTTCTGCTATGGTTTAGCATGGTTTCCAGAGATCTGGAGCTGATTCTGGGCAGCTCGGTGGTCTGTGACTGTTGTCTCGCGGCGCGCTGTCTTTTAAGGGGCCGTTCACATATCGCGTCTTTTGCGCGCTCAAGTTTGTTATTTCCAATGTAGGCGCGCAGTATGCGACCGCGTCGCTTGTTCGAAACCCGCACCAACACAGACTTACTTAATTTTATCCTTACTTCAGCCGCTACAGGTGATCATACCAATAACTTGTAATCTTTACAAGAATATCAGAATCATGCAATGAGCAAGTCTCGTTTATTAGACACTTAATAATATCACATCAGTTTGTACTTTTAGAATCGCCGAATCTGCTGCGGTCGTTCCATCACATCTGCAGCAGAGACCTGAATCAGGAAGTTGGTCGTCGACGTATTTTTGTAGTCGACGTAATCGATGACGCCGACGCGTCGTTGCAGCACTACTTACAACATCAATCTAACATTTCATAAAATATGCAATGCACATTTATTACCTACTCAACACAGTCCGGATCATCCAATAGTACCGGGCCTTCTTCAGAGTCACCTGAAATTAAGGAAACGGAAATAAATATTTTTAAATAAACATTCTACTGCAGACAAAGGATTCAGGCACTGTACAAATTGATAATGCACTTATACTGGAGTCCATAAACACTGACTGATCACTGACACATGAAATCAAAAAATATATTTTAAATTAAATCAATCAATTAATCAATCAATCAATCAATCAGTCGTAGTACCTTCTATACGTCTGTGTCTTCTGACTGGGACAGAGTGTTGACTTCAACAGTGGACGGTTCAACCACACTATAGAAAAGTCTAGAAAAGAACATCAAATTAGACATCTGTGACAATAAATGAGTGCATAAAATACTGATTTAAAACATTAAATTATTTTATAATCTTGCTTCTATTTTATCAATGTAATTTACAAGCAAGATTACAATATTTCAAATCAATATTTAAATTTTCAAGTGTTACCCAAGTTAATGTTCATGACTTTGTAAGTATTACATTACATGCATGTATATTGCAGTCTGTCAGGTTGTGTGCACGTTAACACCTCTGTTACGAGGACCCTGTTCTATGAGGACCATCATAAGAACATGGTCTTGACTTGACTGAAGAGTCTCAGTGTGTTAGATTGAAAAAAGTCTGGTCTATTTGTATCCTTGTTATTACCGGGACATTGGTTACTAGACAAATGTGGACAGCTCATTTCAAGCATTTCTGTGTATGAGAAAAACTGGTGATTTGAGACACAGTGTCTGTGTTAGTTATACAGCATGAAACCAAGACTCACTTTTAACACCCACAATAATGCAGCAAACAAATGTCTCTTAGAAACACATGTGGACAACGTAATCTGTTCTACTCTTTTAAGGACTAACACAATTATTTCAAGAACTTCTTGGATACCTTTATAGCTGCTGTGCCTTGTTCAGAGTTCTTTAGGCTCTTTAGACACTGATTCTACTCAGTTATCATTTGAAAATACTGAATGTTTTGAATAAATAATATGCAATCTTGGAGAATGTTATTTAAATAAAAAGCCAAAATAATAATAATAATAATAATAATAATAATAATAATAATAATAATAATGATGATGACACAAATATGATAAAACTGCAGAAGTATACTGCCTGAAAGTCAATTTCAAACAAGGGGAGTGACTTTTTACCAACTTGTATTACAATATACTTAATCTAAAGATAACAATTAGACGTTTTCAATAATGAGATTTTCCCACAATGAGATGTGAATGATCCATATTTAGCCTAATATTCACATCCACACAGCCCAATGTCATGGTGAGAACTAGGGTCTTCAAATACCAGGCTTTTGTCAAACAAACGACACACTGAAGGCGTTTCTCAATGTCAAGGATACTTCCTTGGCAGGACTGGTCCTTCCAAGTCACTTCCTTCAGAGGCTAGGTGAGGCTCCTCTTTAGCATTCGGAGAACACGTAAATGGAACAGGTTAGCAAGTGCACGTCATTGCATCATTACGTCAGTGAAAAGGTCAGTTTGAATAACGCTGTGGTGTAATGGTATAATATTAACGTTAAATTACTTTGGACAACTTAACTAGTTATTTATAAAAGAAATGCCGGTTACGCAATCAAGCTAACAATTGTTAAATGACAGGTCCGGTTCAGTTAGCCATCAATAACATAATTTGTATTTGTATAAATTACAATATCAATATGGTAGTAATTTGTACTGGCAAACTTTACTTATATTTACTACAGTTATAACAAATGTTTGGTAACGTAAATAAAAACTGTTAACGCTCCGACTCTGCTAACATTCGACATTTTTGAACAAGATAGCAATGCTGCGCGCATAGGATTGTGGGTGATTTGAGAGCGCGAAGGCTACACATATGCATCCTTTCCTGTGTATGGGATATTCTTCGAACGAAGGACTCAGTCCTTGGTTGAAATTCCGAGGATCCTCGACATTGGAACAGTCCTTCGACGGATGTCGATGACGTAGCATCCTCGAAATACTGGCTTCCAAGGATCCTTCCTTGACATTGAGAAATGCCTTGAGATTCTTCAATCAAACATCAAGACCATTTTCTTATGATGGTCCTCATAAAACAGGGTCCTCGTAAAACAGGTGTAAACACACACACACACACACACAAGACCATGTTCTTATGATGGTCCTCATAAAACAGGGTCCTCGTAACACGGGTGTAAACACACACACACAGAAGACTATGTTCTTATGATGGTCCTCATAAAACAGGGTCCTCGTAACACTGGTGTAAACACACACACACACAAGACCATGTTCTTATGATGGTCCTCATAAAACAGGGTCCTCGTAACACGGGTGTAAACACACACACACACACAAGACCATGTTCTTATGATGGTCCTCATAAAACAGGGTCCTCGTAACACGGGTGTAAACACACACACACAGAAGACTATGTTCTTATGATGGTCCTCATAAAACAGGGTCCTTGTAAAACAGGTGTAAATATACACACAATGTGACATCAAGACCATGTTAAGACTATCTTCTTATGATGGTCCTCATAAAACAGGGTCCTCGTAACACAGGTGTAAACATACACACATCCTGACATACTGGAATGAACATGCATGGAATGTAATACATACAAACTCATTAACATTAACTTAATTGGTAACAACTGACATTTAATAACTTTACTATAATCCAATAAATCAGAATTGACAGTATAGAGGTGTCAGTACCGTGCATCTCCATGGCCAATCAGAATCACCATAATCGTATGGGATCTCTTCACCAGGACAGATGCTCCTTGTAGCAAATAAACATAAGTGAGGTTTTCCATCCACACGAATCGTCTAAATCCTGCTGTTTGGGTTAATATGGTCATCGTTTACAAGCCGCCCAAGAGAACCGTCACCTCGAGCTGCATCGACACTAAACAAGAGACAGACAATATCAGCACTGAAACCTTAGGACCAGCAGATATCATATTCTGTGATCACCAATCATTTAACACTCATCACCAAGCTTTGAAAACACATGACCACTGACATGTCCACGGACACATTTAGAATCATGTAATTTAATTATCAGTAAACATGTAGATCAAACACGTGTACATACCAGAGGAGTTTTCCATTGTAGCCAAACTCAAACATGAAAACTTGAAGTGCATGGCCTCCGCTCACATTCTTCTTTGCTGATGAGTCTCCTCAGTATTCCAGCAGGAAATCTCCTTTCTCAAAGTCAGTACAGCTGAACACACCCCTCCCTACACAACAACAGAGAGGTGAAACCATCACGAGAACCAGAGACAGCTTTAGTACACGGGACACTTTAAAACAACAGAGAGGTGAAACCATCACGAGAACCACACGTCATCAACCAGAGACAGATTTAGTACACGAGACACTTTAAAGGCATAGGAAGAAAATCCTGTCATCATTTACAAACCATCAAATGGTTAGTAATGTCTTATTTTGCTCAACAAAAGATATAAAGAACTAAGACAACTTAATGGTGACTATATGATGACTAAATAAATTAGCTCACCTTTAAGATCAGTGATGAACCTGCCCTTGAGCCCATTCTGCTCTTTCTCCTTCGCCTCGCACCTTCAGCCATCCTCTCATGTGTCTGCTTTAATAACAATAAGAACTGTTGGCCTCCATCTGACAATATTAAGTTTGTTTGTTTTCAACTTAACATGCAAATTAATAATGACAGTTCTAATGAACAGAATATATGTTAAATATGATGTATTCTGAGCATATGCTGAATATACTATTTTGACTGGTTATATTAGTAAAAGTGCTTTGACACAATCTGTATTCTACAAAGCACTATTCAAATAAAGGTGACTTTACTTATTATATACAGTAAGTATTAGGAAGTGAAAAGAGCACATCTCTGTGTTTATTAATGAAAGCAAGCTGAACAGTAATAATATTAAACAGAACTGCCCCTCCCCTTCACAGACTGTAGCCATGACAACAGATTATTATGATAGCTAGACTGTTCTGTTACATTTACAGTTGTGAAGTTAAACTGACAAGCATTGTTGATTCTCGTCTGATGTTACTCTTAATAGAGGACACTTAGTGTAAACACGCTAGTGCTATTAGCATCACGCGCTAGCTGCTTTCTAAAGAGCACTGAAGACACTCACGAACAAGCCAAACTGAGCCACAAACTCTCAGAGAAACGATTTAACAGCAGTATTACTAACCTTTAATATAATAGTTGTCTCCAACAGCTTCACACCACAGATGTCTTCGCTTCAGGTGCACAGATTGCGTCCGTTCCAAACAGGAAGTTACAAACCGTCACACTTGCCTCGCTGATTAAAGCACGAGTATACGGGATTTATAATAATAATAATAATAATATATTTAAATAACCATCTATGAAACGTTACATTAATAGCGTTACATTAATATACTGATTTTAAACTGAGTAATTACAGCTTTGAAGTCACATTCATACTTTATATGATGATATTTAGGGAATATGTTTAATTGCATGATAATTATGCATTTATATAATCATATACAATCGATAAATTATTGCAAAAAAATGTTTAAATAATTACCAAACTGCATTAACTTACTTGTACGGAGCTATTAGCGGCAGAATGTAGCCCCGCCCACCGCCGACATTTTGTTTTCGCGATTTCCCGCCCTCCGATGCGCGATCTAGCCAATCAGCGGCCTACAAACTTACACAAGTGTAAAATATGCAAATTTTCGATGACGCGGATGCAGTACCGGGTCCGGGCTGCAGGGGCGCACTCCCGAGCTCAGAGGATACACAGTGTATAGTAAAATTTCAGGGTTTTGTGGTATATTAGGACATGGCGCAAAAATTTGAGAGGGAGCTTCTGGGACATAGAGAAAGGCATCTACACTGTCGGAATTATAAGGACATGGGCCCTGTCCTCATAAACCCAAATGTCCCTGTAATGCTGGTGCGTATTCAGGTCAAAAGTCCTTGTAAACCACAAAAACCAACACATCTCTCTCTCTCTCACACACACACACAGACACACACTCACTCATCTCTCTCTCTCACACACACACACACACTCATCTCTCTCTCTCTCTCTCTCACACACACAGACACACACTCACTCATCTCTCTCTCTCTCACACACACACACACACTCTCTCTCTCTCTCTCTCTCTCTCTCTCACACACACACACACTTTCTCACACACACACACACACACACACACACACACTCTCTCTCTCTCACACACACACACACACACACTTTCTCACACACACACACACACACACTTTCTCTCTCTCTCCCACACACACACACACACACACACTCTCTCTCTCTCTCACACACACACACTCGCTCTCTCTCTCTCGCTCACACACACACACACACACACACATACTCTCTCTCTCTCTCTCACACACACACAAACACACATCTGTAGTTATTGTTGTTATTATTAATGTCTCTGTTCTTGTTTTCAGATGCCTGTTTTCTCACACTGGATCCAAACACAGCAAACACTCATCTCATTCTGTCTGAGGAGAACAGAAAGGTGACACAGGACAGAGAGTCACAGCCGTATCCTGATCATCCAGACAGATTTGATGATGTGTTTCAGGTGTTGTGTAGAGAGAGTGTGTGTGGACGCTGCTTCTGGGAGATTGAGTACAGTGGTTTTTTTGGTGTGTTTATATCAGTGTCATATAAGAGCATCAGCAGGAAGGGACGGGGTAAAGAATGTTGGTTTGGATCTAATGATCAGTCCTGGAGTTTGATCTGCTCTCCTGGCAATTATTATTTCATACACAATAACAAACAGACTCATCTCCCTGTGAAGCCCACCAGCTGGAGAATAGGAGTGTATGTGGATCCCAGAGCAGGAACTCTGTCCTTCTACAGCATCTCTGAAAACACTATGAACCTCATCCACACAGTCCAGACCACATTCACTCAGCCGCTCTATCCTGGGTTTACTGTTCTTCATGGATCAGTGAAACTGTGTTGATGAATCAGAGACTGACGAGAGATTCTACCCATAATGCTTTGAGCTGCATGATAAATCCGTGACAGTGAGACGTTATAGAGTCTCTTCATGACATTAATACATGTAATTAATATTTCTCTATTGTTTTTGTGCATAATAATAATAAAACAGGACGAGAAATTAACTTGAGATCAGATCTGAATTGATGTTTGTATCATGAATATATCGATTTTATCACAAGACTGACATGAGCTTCAGGAGAGTTTCTGACGTTATAAAATAAAACATTCATCATAGTATTTCATCAAATATACTGTAACTACAGAAACACTGTATTAAATTACTATGGGATCTTTTTCAAGCGGTGATTTTATTTACTGTTTTTTGTTTACTAAAATATGTAAACGTGATAAAATGTGTATAATATGCAGATTTGATAATAATAATATGTTTTTTAAATTATTTAAATTATAACAAATCAAAAGAAACATGATTACAATACTACTATTGTACTCGTAAAGTGTGTATGCATGTATTATTATTATTAATAAAAATTATAAATAAATATTAATGTAATTTATTTATTTTTATTTAATACCAGTTAAAAATAATTATTAATGCACTTAACCGATATGATCATTTTATTTAATTATTAAATACTGACTTTTTATTTTTATAACTATAAATATTAATGTAATTTATTTATTTTTATGTTATACCAGATTATTACTATAATTGAAATTATAACAAATATTATAAGAAATAAAGAAATGTTATGTTATACTATGACATAATAACATAAATATCAATAATATTTATCTATAATATATTATAATTTTATATTTAATAATATCCAAAATATGAATAATATATTTTTATTATTTAAATTATAAAAATTATTATTACAATAATCCTGTTCCACTGTAAAATAAAAAGTCAGTGTATTAATTCTACTACTATTAATAATAATAATAAATATTTAATTTTATTTTATGTTACAAAAGTATTATTTCAATTATAAGTTTTATTATTATTATATACTGATCTATTTACAGTACTATATGATTATTGCATCAGTATCCATTTTTAGTGATTTGTTTGAAATAATTAAAACAGTAAACTGAATATTTAGTTAATAATAATAACGCGTCTGGTTTGTTTTCAACAGATTTATAAACGCTTCTCATCACAAATGTGTGAAGATGGTTGAAGTGTGTTGTGTGTATGTTCTGTGTGTTATAAGAGACTCAAACTCTGTTCATGCATCAAATAAATCCATCTGAAATGTATCTGAAAACGCAGCATGTTTTTTACAATAAGCTTTGATTTGTTAAACTGTGAAGGTGTTTTTGGAGTAAATCAGCTGAGCGTCTGTCACACTGAGATTTCTAGTTGTAGAGATAGCACACATACGTCTGCAAGACGTCTGTTAAAGATCTGTTGATCTGGAAAGCATCTGCTGTCTACAAATGTCTGACAGACGTCTTTCAGGTGTCAGTTTTGCATACATTTCAAATCATAAACATCTTATAGACATCTAATAGACATCTATTAGACATCTAAAAGGAAACGTCCAATAGATGTATTGCAGATGAGCAAACACTCCAAAAAATACGTCTTGCAGATGTAAATGCACACGTCAAATAGACGTCTCAGAGATGTATAAATCAATAAAAAACTTATTATTGCAATAATATTACTGCAATATTATAATACTTTTTTAAAATACAATTACTATTTTGGTTATTTTTAATAAAGACTCTTTTTATTTTACAGTACAATTGGATTATTGCAATCATAATATATATATATATATATATATATATATATATTAGGGGTTTCACAACTACTTATTTTTGCTAGTCGACTAGTTTTGCATAATAGTCGACGACTAGTCGACTAGTTGTAAAATTATTTCTTCATTAAAATTGACGCATTAACGCATTGTTAAGGAAAACAGAGGAGTTCTGGTGAATCATTGTAAATGTATTTTTGAAATTCAGAAATAACATCATAAATAAATTCAGCAGTTATTATTTTCATCAACATGTTAAAAAAACAGCAGCATTCATTTAAAACATTCTTGTAATTAAAACATTCTTGTTATGAACCGCGCGCCACACCACGTGCATCAGTGAACGTTGCAGATAAACATTGGCTGTGTCCAAATTCAGGGTCTGCATCCTTCGGAGTACTCATTTGAAGGATGTTACGTCACAGCGCCGCGACGAAGGCTGTCCAAATTCGTAGGATCCTTCAAATGCGGCCCACAAATACGTACTCCTTTACCCCGAATTGGAAGGATGGGTGTGGTGGATCCTTTCCCGTCCTACCTATACCATAATTCTTTTCGGCAGAGCGTAATGGCGGACGAAGCGAGCGGTAGGGGAGTGGGAGAGGAGTACGTTTTTTAAAAACTGGCTTTTCAAAAAAATATTTTTTTTCAGTGGTTGTCTAGTTAGGCATTTTGTTTTAAAACATAAATGAAAATAGGCTATAATGGCTTACCTGGATATGACTGTCTTGTAGTCTGATATAAAAAAACTCTCCGACAACGAGCAAAGAAAGTATTTGATTTATTTAATTGCTTTATTCCTTCAAAAAGATTTAAAATGAGGAGAATAACTTTGTTTGTCCATTTTCCCGCTTCTTGCTTAGCGCTGTCACGGTTGCTAGGCTACAGGATATGAGCAACGGGTAAGGGAGGGAACTGAAAGAAGGGTAGGCTGTCCAAATTCACAAACACCGACTTCCAGGTTTTGCGGTCGTCGGAGGACCCCTCCTCCTTCAACCGGGTAGGAAGGATCCTAAGGAGGATGCAGACCCTGAATTTGGACACAGCCATTGCCTCAGACATAACATTGTCAACATCACAACTCTCTTTTGCATAAGTTTTAACTGTGCATTTTTCATTGCATCTTTAAGCAAATATAATTTAAGCAAGTATAGGCCAATACAAGTTTGACGTAGGCTAGGTTGAACCACTATATTTTTTTGTCGAGCCTTAAATCTTAACATGGAACTTCACTTACCCCAAAGCGGTGTCAACTAAAACAGTGTGAAACATTGAAAAATATTATCCATACAGCCCTGCCTTTTTTTCGTTGCCATTCCATTAGCCTACTAGTCAATGTCCTCCCGGATCAAATTCACATTGCCTTTTCGGTTAGCGTTGAGAAACACCAGCGCATCGACGTGGGAGGGATGGAGGCTACTCCTCTGTCGGGTGACTGTGACTGTGACTGTGCCCTTTTGCTCTTTGCACCTTCATAATGTGGTCCAAACAGCTGTTCGAAGTCGTTCTCCAGCCTTGTTTTCTTGCCAAAGTCAGACTGGTTGTCCCCACCGTCAGTTTCACCTTCACCAGGGTCTATAATGAAAAAATGCATGATTATGAATATTTTAAATATAGCAGGAGATATTTTAATTGTTTACTAATAAACCAGTATTTTTATGTTGGCTGAAAAGATGAAGTTAACGATGCTGACTCACTGATCTTCGCAGTAGTGAACACGCCATGAGAGAAATGCACATTTCATACGGATTAGGCTAGGTACATAAGCAGAGAACAGTCAGTTTTCTTTCGTTTTGAATTGTTCTGTTTAAAAGTAGACTACACATTTCAAGCTTCTTATATGTCTCAGATCTGTGAGGCAAGTAGGCTACCTTATATGCTGAGTTTCGGTTCATTAATGAGACGAGCTCCAGGTTCACGTGCTGGTGCCTCCGTGCCGTGATTATATCTATTTTCTAATATATTTACTTAATCCAGACAATTGGTCGATTAAACATTGATTAAAATTAAGATACAATTAATACAAAACGAAATTAAATTTAAAAGACAGGTTTTGTGCTTTCTGTTTGAGGTCTCTGTGAAAGTTTTAAAGCAGTCTTAAGTGCCGCTATCAAGAGCGCTCACGTCCGTAACGGAGAACTGTCCCGTGCGTAACATTGTTTTTTTTTCTGAAATAAATTTCCAAATAAATGCGACTTAAAGCCCTAGTCCAGTGCGACTTAGGCTATATGTTTTTTCTTCTTCATGGCGCATTTTTTGACTGATGCAACTTATAGTCCGGAAAATACGGTAAGTTATTTATTCTTTCTTTGCGGCATTTTGTAAAATTCAAAATAAAAATTTGTTTAAACCAGTTATTCATTTTTTCTATTTTTGATCTGAGCGCACAATCAGAAAATCGGAAAACAAGTCGTTATTCGTTTTTTCATTTTAGTTCAGGAAATAAAAGATGGAAAAACAAGTAGTTTTGATTTTTTTTTTTTTTTTGGTTTTAATTTGAAAAAACGATTGAACGAATGATACACGGGGCCTATGCCTATTTGTAAACTGTTATTGTAAAATAAAAATAGGCTGATTAAAAAAAAAAAACGGACTTCCAAAATAATCCGGCTGGCTAGAAAATATTGCTGGTTAAAATTACCCCTGGTTTAGACGTTAGAGTCAACGTTAGTTCTAAACTTACCCGTAGTAGCAGGCTGTTCCTCATCCTTTCCTACCAGCTGAGTCAAGTGCGCCAGGGCATCCGCTCTGATATTTTCCGGGAGAAACTTCAGGCGCTTAAACCGTAGATCTAGCAGGCATGCCGTTATCGGGATTGAATCTGCCAGGATGTCAGACGCTATTGTATTTTAGCACTGCTTTACATAACTTACAGGTAACGGTGGATGTGTCTACATTTTTCTGTGAAGTATTTCCACACATAGGATGACCTTGACCGTTTTGGACGTACCTCAATGCCTGACGCCATTTTGTTTCCGACTAGTCGATTAGGGCCGACAGCGCCGACTAGTGGTTGTGACAGTCGACTAGTCGACTAGTTGATGAAACCCCTAATATATATATATATATATATATTTTTTTTTTTTTTAATTATTATTTGTTATAATAATAATAATAATTATTGTAATTAAATATTACAATATAACAGCCTGATTAGAGGTAGCTCGCCAAGACGGGACTATAGCCCCCCTAAAATGACTACTCAGCCCCCCTAAAATTTACCATAAACTGTAGCTACACGAATTCGTGATCGCCTCAGTCTGCTTTAAATTTCGTAATGAAAACGGCGGCAGACTTCGATCGGCTCCTCCCCGTCTTTCAGCGCGTTCTTTTTCAATCTGCAGACCGCGGCGGTGCTGAGCGAGAAACCGAGGATAAAGCGGCTTTCACACAGGATGCGGACAGCGCTGCGCTATTAAACCCATTGATTCCAATGGCTGCACCGACGAAAGCGCACATACCGCGGTTTTTTGTTTTGTCATAAATAAAGTTTACAAAATATCAATCGGTTCTCCATCTATACTGTAGCTTAAGTTTTCGCTTCGTTCACACAGGTGTTTACTTCAGTGAAAAAGAAGCATATGAAAGCATACTTTTTAAAACGACCATGTTGCCATTTTCATTTGAAAATGTAACTTTTAGTGTAATACATTTTCCAGTGCATGTGGCAAAGAGGTTTGCATGCTTGAGCTAAGGAAAGAGTACTAGTACTAGAAAACAGTAAAATTTTGTGTGTGTATAGTAAACAGGTGTATAAGTTGGGTGTGTGTGAGAGAGAGAGAGAGAGAGAGATAATTCAGACTTGTATTTGGCTTATTCATTTATATGTTATACCTATCTATGCAATACAGTGGAATACTGGTCTATTTGGTATATAATTTTAGCAATATATATATATATATTTAACCCTTGTCGGGGGCTGGGCCCCACTAGAATGAAAATCCTAGAATCGCCCTCCCAAGACATATTGATGTATAGGCCGTGAGGTTATTTTAATGATCCCGTTATTTATTTTAATTATCATTGAACCCGTATTTGATTATCACGAATTGAAAAACTCACAGTAAATATACAGTTCGGCTTTAATCAAAGTTATTGAGAGTCTCAGGCAGACGCACACAGAGTAGTTTCGTTCTTGTGAAAAAATGACTGAAGGGAGACTGATGAGGGAAATTAGATGAAAGAATAGATGATTTCATTATTTGTGTGAATGCATAATAGGTTACTGTGGAAACAGCTCTGTTCTGTAGTTCATAAGCGCCCTCTGCTGTCAAACTGTGGTTTTACAAATTAATTCAGTCTGCCATATTTTTGTTCAGACAAATGCAAAATCAGACCAGATTTTTGTTGTAAATCTTAACCGGTTGATGGAAAATAGCCTACCTTATTATCAGAGGTGTTGAGATTTTTATAATGCACATTAGCTTCTGTAGAACTGTTTATGAAGCAGATAAATATAAATGTATCATTCTGACTCATCCGTTTATTTAAAAAAATATAAAATAAAGGCTGATATATTATAATTTTATTTTTAAAAATGGTCAAAATTTTATTTGAACATGTAGTACATGTCAGTAGATAACATGTTATGAATATTTTTTTGTTAGTTTAAAATCCGGCCATGATTTTGTAAATGTTTTATTTCACTGTTTAGGCAAATAAAAAGTGCATAGTGCTGCTAATTTTATTTGTTTGGATTAATACATGATTTAAGAGATTTAAGTACTTTGTAACATTGGTAGCTCTCAGCCGCTTTCATTTTTAAAAAGTAGCTCCCGAATGAAATAAGGTTGGAGACCCCTGCAATATAAAATATTTTGGTTATTATTCATATTATTATTATTAAATACTGACATTTTATTTTAGAGTGCAATATGATTACTGCAATAGCTTTTATTGATTTGTTTAATTTGTATATTTAAAATGAAGTAGGCATAATATTTAGTTAATAATAATATGAATAATAATAATATAATTATTTAATTATAATTAATTTATCCAAAGCGACTTACATTGCATTCAGGCTAACAATTTTCTCCAAACATGTGTTCCCTGGGATTTGAACCCCCAACCTTGCACTTGTTAACGCAATGCTCTACCACTTGAGCTACAGGAACACTAATCTTATTAATTAACTGCTGTGAAATAAAATGTATTTTAATAGATAAATCAGTGACAGTGAGATGTTATAGTGTGTGTGAGAGAGAGTGTGTGTGTGTGTGTGTGTGTGAGTGAGAGAGAGTGCGTGTGTGAGAGAGAGAGTGTGTGTGTGTGTGTGTGTGTTCTTGTAAAGCATACACAGTGAGGACATGCTTGAGTTTTTAACCAGCAGTGTGAGGACAATTTTGCAAAGTGAGGACATTTTGGCAGCGCCGGCGCTATGGTGGGGCATTCGAGGGCCGTGCCCCCCCCCCTAGCGGCTATTAATGCCCCTCCTACAGGCCATGGCGTGGCCACAAAAAAGTATCCCTTTTAGTTATTTAGTTATTATTTTAATATTAAATGTTCAAACTGTAACTTAAATTAAATAAAATAAAAAGAATGGGAAAATGCATCATTTTGGTTGTTCATGGCACGTTAATAGGCTTCGTCATGGTGAATGCTTATTGGTCGCCGTATCGCCGAGTAAACTTGTTACATTTGATTTGCAGCGCGTGCGCAAAATCCATTTCAAGTTGAAGAACAGTGATTGATTTACGAAAATGGATTAGACCTCCGCAGCCTCGTCAATCAGCAGACTTGGATACTCCGGCCACGACCACCAGTACCACGGTCTGAGAGCCGAGCTGGCCCTTCTTTTGCAAATGCTAGCAAATGCACAAGGGAATGGAAGGACACCGTACTTAGACGGTTCAGTAGCAACACTCGTCGCCTGAGGGTAACTAATTTGTTCAATTCACTTATTGAAGCCAGCCCTGGCTTTCATAAGGCCTACTAAGCAGGTGAATTGTTGATGAATGTTTGTGGGTTCTAACTGCATTTGTGTTTTATACTTGGCTGTCTGTAAAGATATGGGCTTATGTCATTTCTGCTTGGTGCATGCATAAACTGCTGGGAGGTGTGTAACCCAGGTTAAAAACAAGTATTATCATAAATAGCAGAATATACATTTATTTTTGTCCTTTATTTATTTTGTTTAGAAAACGAGTCCTTTAGAGTAAAAACGATGTTTAAAGAAATTATTTTATTTGTTGAAGCACACTTTGTATTTTCTGTATTTTATTTTTTCCATTTTCTGTATTTTATTTAATCTTTATCTATTTCTCAAGTTCTACAAAATTTGCATTCTACGCAAATCAAAAACGAAAAAATCAGTTCAAAAATGTTGTGACATCCTTATTCTCTGCAGGCGAATTTCAGTCTTCTGATTTAACTGGTCCATACGCAGACATTTTTGTGATGATGTCCAACTCGTTTTATGAAGGAAAAGGCCTTAAGTTTTCAGAAACATCTATACGAAAAAACTGTTTGATGGGGACATTTTTTGCCGTTTTTTCAAAGCTTCAAACTGATTCAGTGTTTTATTTTTGTCGTCGTAATTTGTTAATAATTTAAGTATAAAAATATATAGCTATTTATTGTAGGGCTATTTCGTGTTTTTTTTATTTAGTCTATATTATATTTATATTATTTTCTGTCCTGTTCTGTTGTTTAGGCTATCTGTTCTGGTCCGGGTTTTCCGATAACGATGTAGCCTAGCCAATCTTTGATCTTAAAAGCGCTCTCTATGTGCATGGTTATGAACGTTTGCTGCTATTCCTCACGCGTTTCCTAAAAATGTACATTTTCACAAAAATGTAGGCTACTGAACTCATAGAACGCTACGTGCTACTTGACTCACTGTCCATTCGCAAAGTGCTGAACTAGGCTTTACTAACCTTACAGTATATGGAATCATATTCTGAACGTTTAGCCTAACAATCGTCATCTGTTGTGTATTAGGAATCAAGACAGGTAAAAATAAAAGAAAAAATATATAATGACATTCTATATAGATAAGATCATTGGAGCTAACATTAAATGGTAGAATGTCATTCTATATAGATCATTGGAGCTAATTGACTCTTGCCGTACCCGGTCGGCAAAACAGCAAATTTCGGCGCTGCTGTTCCTCTTTTAGATAAAAACCCAAGTCCAAATCGTTCATTGTTATTCTATATAGATCTTCCAGATTTAGGTCTGGATTTCCATGCTACTATGATGTTGCCAATGCGTCAAAAAATATTTATCAAACGACAGTGCCCCCCCGCCGATGATCCAATGCCCCTCCAGTAGATCTGCTCTGACGCCGACTCTGCATTTTGGGCTGTCCTTACTTTGCTAAAGCCAAAAATGCCTGATTAGGCTTCCTGATTGGTCCCTGATGCTTTGCTGTAAAGTCCTCACTTTTGATCCACAATGAGTTTTGTTACTCCTGAACTTCACACACATTTTGCTCTAGAGCTTCTCTGGCAGAAATCAGTAATGCATGCTCAGGTGCGCCCAAATGGCCAGTACTGGTACTGCAGTGCATCAGGTTTTTACACTGTTCCCTACTGCAGAGAAATATTATTTTGCCTTGCAGCAAAAAAGATGCACAAATCCCCAAGGTGGGCAGGGAGAAGTTACATTTACTTAGGTAACCTTTTGAATAGGCTTCTCCCAGGTAAAAAAAGAAGTACATTTCTATAATATACAAAAAAATCCTCTTTAGTACTACTTAAGATCATCTTAAGAACACCTATGTGTACTCAACTGTGCTATTTTGAGACAGCATGAAATATGAACTAAAATGTACTTTTAACATACTATTTCTGTATTTAAAAATATATTTAGATACTACTTATAGTACATTTGAACCCATAGTGTACTACAAGTGGTAACTAAATATATTTTTAAATACAGAGATAGTATGTAAACATTAATACATACATTTAACTATTAATGTCCTGTTTCCACATTCCTGCTATAAGTGATCTACTTTTATCAGTGTTTGCGCTGTGGCGGGGCATTTGAGCACCGTGCCCCCCAGCGGTCATTGATGCCCCTCCTACCACAGGCCATGGCATGCCCCCCCCCCACCCCCCAAAAAAACCTTTTAGTTATTCTTTTAATATTAAATGTACAAACTATAACTTAAATGAAATAAAATTAAATCAACGGGGAAAACATTATGATGGTTCATGACATGTTACAAGGCTTGGTCATCATAAGTCAATGCTTATTGGTCGCTGAGTAAACATGTTGTTACATTTGATTTTCAGCTCGCTGCGCACATAATCCATTTCAGTTTGTCTGTCTTTATCCTAGACATTTAGCGCTAACTGTTAGCCTAATCATAGACAAAAAATGGATATACGAAAATGGTTTAGACCTCCTCAGCCTCTTCCATCAGCAGACTCTGACACTCCGGCAATGAAAAAAAATTCAATTCAATTCAATTCAAGTTTATTTGTATAGCGCTTTTTACAATACAAATCGTTACAAAGCAACTTTACAGAAAATTATGTTTCTACAATATTTAGTAGTAGCTAGTAGTTTGTGCACGTTTGACAGGATTTTAGAAAAATAAAAATAATAATAATAATACAAGACGTAGTCAGCTAGATGATGAACTATCAATATTATTAATTAATAGTAATTATATGATGCAGTCACACAAGTAGCAATAATTGTTAGTTCTGTTTGTTGATTCAAGGTTAGGATCATCTGGGGTCCTCCGAGGGTCAGCATCATCTCTTCTCAGGTGTTCTGGATCCAGACTGGAGCTTGTGTAAATCCTAGTTACCACGGGATGTAAATCCCGTGGCAAAACATAGAAACAAGATAGAGACATCATTAGCATAGCTGCTGATCCAACAAAGTAAAATTAGTTTAACCCAAGCTAAAGAATAAAAATGCAGATGCAACTACACTCACAATTTAAGAGATACATTATTCGAATGCTTGGCGAAAGAGATGCGTTTTTAATCTAGATTTAAACAGAGAGAGTGTGTCTGAACCCCGAACATTATCAGGAAGGCTATTCCAGAGTTTGGGAGCCAAATGTGAAAAAGCTCTACCTCCTTTAGTGGACTTTGCTATCCTAGGAACTACCAAAAGTCCAGCGTTTTGTGACCTTAGGGTGCGTGATGGGTTGTAGCGTGGTAGAAGGCTAGTTAGGTACGCAGGAGCTAAACCATTTAGAGCCTTATAGGTAAGTAATGATAATTTGTAACAGATACGGAACTTAATAGGTAGCCAGTGCAGAGACTGTAAAATTGGGGTAATATGATCATATTTTCTTGACCTGGTAAGGACTCTAGCTGCTGCATTTTGGACGACCTGTAGCTTGTTTATTGACGAAGCAGGTTATTTACAATGAAAAAAAAGACACTGATGTCATAAAATTTCTAGGAGTAGTCTGTCGCAGTGTAAAATATGTCACTTCCTGTTGCCAATAGGTGGCGCTATGACTATAACTGAATATGGGCATGCCAATCTGTTCAGGTTCAGAGTCTTATCAAATATGTGAAGTTTGGGACAGATTGGACATTGTATGTCTGAATTATAACAACTTCATTTTTCATGGAGAATCATCGAAATTCGCCAGGCCGCCACGGACACGCCCTTCAACGAAAACTCAAGATCTTCGCAATTTAACATTGCAAAGGCCTTTAGATTATGCATACCAAATTTGGTGTTGATCTAAATAAATCTCTAGGAGGAGTTCGTTAAAATACAACGCATGGAAATGCAACTCTTCTGACGGTAAGTCGTTTGTTCATTTCACTTATTAAAGCCAGCCCTGTCTTTTGATGACAAGGCCTACTAAGTAGTAGAATTGTTGATGAATGTTTGCTGAGTCTATGTGGTTTTTACTTGGCTGCCTGTAAGATATGCTTATGTCATTTCTGCCTGGTGCGTGGCTTGTCCAGTTAGCTACTTGCTGCCCGAATGCGTAACTCAGTTATGTCAGAAACAATTTATAAGAGACATGCCACTTCCTTAATCCTCAATACAACTATATAAGGAAAAACCATAACTGCAAAGATGGCGGTTGTATGCACCCCACCCCTCCCGCAGGAAAGCCAATCATTTACATGACATTTACATTTATCGGATTCTTTTATCCAAAGCGACTTACAATTGCTATATATGTCAGAGGTCGCACGCCTCTGGAGCAGCTAGAGGTTAAGTGTGTTGCTCAGGGACACATTGGTGTCTCACAGTGGATTTAAACCCGGGTCTCACACACCAAAGACATGTGTCTTATCCACTGCGCCAACACCACCCTAAACAATCATCTGCTTTTAACAGTCAAGCCGGGAAACATTTAAGCCTATCGTCTGGTTCCACTGATGTATGCGCACAGTTCAGGAACCCTTGCGCATGCGCAGTAAAGGTATAACCTGTGGGGAAAAAGGTGTTTAAAACCTTATTTTGGGGCAAAGTCATAAAAATGACAGCCTTACACTGTGTGTGAATGAGCTGGAGAGAGAGGGTATAACTTTACCATACTTTACTGCCTTTTAATGTGACTCCACTCCAAACGCTGTCTTCATTTTGTTTATTAAATGCAACATTTTTAATTTCAAAAGCATTTCTAAATTCAGATCATATTTCCAACTACTATTAACTTTTTAAAACAAATCTACACGTGATAGCAGTAGAAATGTACTGTTTAAAGGTTTCCTACCTTTTCTGGAAGAACCAGAATCTATAATGTGGATGTTCATCTGACCTTGGCTGAGCTGTCTCCTCTCCTCTCTGCCTGCTCTGGCATAAAACACAGTTTTAAAAAGACTGAAGAAAAACTTGTTGATTTTTAACATTAGCCATACTGCACTATTTAGCAACTTACATGTTAGCTGAAAATCACGCTAAATCTTTTTTTTTTTTTTTTACTTTATTCATTGTGACAGTTTCCATCCCAGACTTCCCTTACAAAAATAAGTGAAGTGAGGAAGTGAAAGTGACATTCAGCCAAGTATGGTGACCCATACTCAGAATTCGTGCTCTGCATTTAACCCATCCGAAATGCACACACACAGAGCAGTGAACACACACACACACACACACACTGTGAACACACACCCGGAGCAGTGGGCAGCCATTTATGCTGCGGCGCCCGGGGAGCAGTGCCTTGCTCAAGGGCACCTAAGTCGTGGTATTGAAGGTGGAGAGAGAACTGTACATGCCGGCCCGGGACTCGAACTTACAACCTTTCGATTGGGAGTCCGACTCTCTAACCATTAGGCCACGACTTCCTACAGGAATAACCTACAGGAATCCTGCAGGAATATTATACAGATTTCCTACAGGATTTTCAGCTCATTTTCCTGAAGGAATACCTGCAGGAATTATATCCCTGCAGGGTTTTACAGTTTTTTACAATCACTTTGCTACTATTTTCAGAACCTTGATGTAATTTTTCACAATTGCTTCTCAGGCGCTGGATATATATAGCTGCTCTGTGTGTGTGTGTGTGTGTGTGTGTGTGTGTGTGTGTGTGTGTGTTCATGGTGTTTTCACTTCTCACTGCTGTGTGTAAAATAAAAGCATCTGCTAAATTAATGAATACAATGTAAGTGTCTGTGCACTTGGATAGGACAAATGCAGACCACCAATTCAGATTATGGGTTACCATACTTCGCAAATGTAATGACTTTCATAAAGCAACAAATACTTTTTGTGCACAAAAACAGACTTTTTCAATCTAGTGAAGGATTATCTCAGAACCGTGATTCAAGAAGCTTCGATTCTTAATGATATTTGTTTCGAATTACTCCCGAATTGAATCTAAAATATTTTAATTTGTGTTTTGAGGTCTAACTAAGATCTTAAAGGTTTTGGAAATCATGAGGGTGAGTAATTAATGACAAATTAGATTTTTGGGTGAACTAACCCTTTAAGATGGTGTGGCATTTTAAAGTAACATCACAAATAGCAAGGTCACATTTCGAACTTGAAAATAAGTTTAAAGTTTCCACATTGTGATATTGTTGTGCATCACCAGAAAATCTTTACTGGAACTGTCCCTTTTTTTTTTTTTTAATGTTCCATAAGAACATCCATTTTATATAAAATACTAAAGGTATACATAAGCGAATAAAGCTAACATTCCTCAACATCTGTAGTTCTTGTATTCCTTGGTGCAGGGGCTGGGTAGGTGTATTTAAACACTTCCATTTCATCTGTTAAACACAAAAATATGAACCGTAATATTTTACTTTTATATATAGTTTGTACTAAAATGAAAATTCCTTAGTGTAATTAAAGTAAAAAATATAAAAAAATCTTTTTTATTATTATTATTATTTGGCAGATGCTGTGATAACCAACTTCCCAGCAGCAGCGTTGGACTTGAGGAATGCAGTTGGGACGCATTCGGTGTGGGCTGGGTGTGGGGACGGTGGGGAGGGCGTAGGTTCAGTGTGGGCTGGGTGTGGGGACGGTGGGGAGGGCGTAGGTTCAGTGTGGGCTGGGTGTGGGGACGGTGGGGAGGGCGTAGGTTCAGTGTGGGCTGGGTGTGGGGACGGTGGGGAGGGCGTAGGTTCAGTGTGGGCTGGGTGTGGGGACGGTGGGGAGGGCGTAGGTTCAGTGTGGGCTGGGTGTGGGGACGGTGGGGAGGGCGTAGGTTCAGTGTGGGCTGGGTGTGGGGACGGTGGGGAGGGCGTAGGTTCAGTGTGGGGACGGTGGGGAGGGCGTAGGTTCAGTGTGGGCTGGGTGTGGGGACGGTGGGGAGGGCGTAGGTTCAGTGTGGGCTGGGTGTGGGGACGGTGGGGAGGGCGTAGGTTCAGTGTGGGCTGGGTGTGGGGACGGTGGGGAGGGCGTAGGTTCAGTGTGGGCTGGGTGTGGGGACGGTGGGGAGGGCGTAGGTTCAGTGTGGGCTGGGTGTGGGGACGGTGGGGAGGGCGTAGGTTCAGGGTGGGCTGGGTGTGGGCACGGTGGGGAGATTGTGCATACAAGTGTGGGCTGGGTGTGGGGACGGTGGGGACAGCGTGTATACAGTGTGGGCTGGGTGTGTAAATATATAAATATAAATACACATATACATACATACATACAAGGCTTTTTTTTCTTTTTGTGGGCAAGCCCAATGGGTATTCAGTATTCGGGAAATCCAGCCCAGATCCACTGCGGGACAAATAACCCGATATAACCCAACCCATCTGCTACCAAATTACGATGTAACCAAGAGCTCAATTTACGTTGGACAGCATAAGTTCAAACTGTTCAAAGTTAAGTTTTAATCGTATTTCCTGATCTTGTCTAAAATAGGCCTATTTAACTTCGGACTTGAATGGAATGTCACAAATATTAAATAATTAGCCCACTTCACATTTGTGAATAGTATTTAGACTAGGCCTATGCTTTATTTCTTTCACATGCGTGTGCAGCATTAGTCCCATTTTAGTCTGATATATAGCTTAATTTTCGTTTTTCCATTCTTCAGACAGAACGAAATAATAATAATAATAATAATAATGATAATACTACAATCAAATTATCATTTATCTTTATTTCTTTTTGTTTGTATTTAGATTTGTCGTTAAAATCAAACTTGAGTCACTCAAATAAAGAAACATTTCTAGCCCAGAGTCGGTATTGTGAAAAATATTACAATACATTTAAAATAGTGTATTCTTATAATTTCAGCAGAGTGCAGATGCTCTTTTATGTCAGACCGCGGCGACAGCAGCATTAGCTTGCTCACATTATGGTAAAGTGGGACACGATTCAGGTAAAGATACCAATCTATAGTCAATAATATATCATAATCAGACTAAAATGGACCTGAAGCTGCCCACGCATGTAAAATAATTATTAATGCATAGTCTAAGTTTTTTGTTTTTACCCACGAAAAAACAAAACGAAATAACAACAACAACAGACAAATAATTATAAAATCAAACCGTTTATCATTTCTCTTTACTACTTTTTTGTAGTCACTTAAATAAATAAAATATTAAAAAAAAAATTTTTTTAAACAGCAGAGAGAAGTGCATGTGGGTGACATAATACAATTGCATGGCAGTGCTGGTATTGTTAGCTAAAACTTTTTAAAGGCTAAAATAAAATAAAATGTAATATACATTATTTAAATAAGTTCTAAACAAAAAAAGGAAGAAAAAAGAGAGCATTTGCAGTATTTGCGATGCAAAATACGCTGTTGTGATTACAAACTCAGTAAAAAACGTGCGAAAATGCGTCAATGACGCCGTATTTGACAGCGTTTCGGTGTCTATGAAAAACGCCGTTTTTTACGCCGTTCATGTTGCCATATGACGGCGTAAAAAACGCCGTTTTGGTTGTACAGAGCGCGTGTCATTCACGGCATTTTGCTAATAATATAATGAGCCACGCCCACTGATTCCCACAGCTACGGTTTTCACCCAATCGGGCAATTGCAATGCTGCTCATTAAAACTGCCGAATGATTTTATATTTAGCTGTTAATGTTTTATTTTTAGAATGGAATGTAAGCACATGGGTCAGATGTGATCTGCGAGGTCCTGCAAACAAATGGGAAAAATGAGGTAAGAAAATCGCTATCTTTACCTTTCAAAAATAGTTAATTTGTAAATGGCTAAAGGACATGTAACCTGCAGAAGATAAATATGTCCGTCTGTATATTTATATTGTATCACAGAAGCTAAAGTTAGAAGCTCATCTGATGTGTGATGCTGCTAATTTGTTAATGTCTGTCCTTTAGAGACTTTGCATATTTTTCTGATGTGAATGCCATGCATTAGGCCCATTATATTGTTTATCGTTCAATAGTCTCAAAGATAACATACTCTGTTTGTGTTTTTCTTAGTAATCGCAAATGTCACTTAAATGTATAAACCCCTTAATCTTCTACGTCACTGTGACATCACAGCTCTAGCTGGAGGCAAAACATAAGGCAGAGCTCATAGCAGGTGCGCTAAAAGTTTGAGGTTTTGACTTTAAAATGTCTTCTTGTTGGGTTTTTGGCTGCCAGAATAGAAGGAACAGCACTTTTGTTTCAAAACTAAAATTTTACCTGATCCCGGCAGACATTCCTTCACAGAAATCAGGAAGACAGTTGTGGTTGAATGCAATACGACATACAGACTTGACGGAGATGATCATAAATAATGCTCGTGTTTGCAGTGCACACTTCATATCAGGTAAAATAATCTATGCATATGAAATGGTGTGTTGGTTTTATCTAGTAAATCAGCAAGTTTCTGTTTTCTAGGTGAAAGTCGCCAACCTTCAGTACACTAACGTCAGCAAGTTTAAATGTTAAACAAACATACAGCGATAGATGTGTGCGCCATCCTTTGAATGGTCTCTTAAAATAATACACATTGCTAATCCTAGTTAGCCCAGCGATAGGTTACATTAGAAAATAAGCCTTGACAAAATTCCCCATACCACCAAGATCGTTTAAAGCAGTGGTTCTCAAAGTGTGGTACGAGTAGCACTAACGTTAGTTAGTTAGCTCCTTCTAGTGGTACGCAGAGGAATCACTAAACAAATTAATGTTAATACATTTTAATTTGGTCTTTTGAGTAAAGTTGTTTTTTGGTGTTTCCATTTTAAATACAGTACAGTTTTTGTTTCACTTTTGGTACAACACATTTGAATTTATAATTTTTAATTATTTAACAGTATGTAAACAGTACAGTGTTAATGTTAAAACTGAGTATTTACAATGTTGAAGTGGCTGACAACAATAAATATTCTTATGAGGAATAAAACTGGCTCGTATAAAACTGTGCAGAGCTGTAGCTGAATAGTTAGGCCAACTATGCTGCTGAAATTTTAATGTTGGTCGTTATGGTAGTACTTGGAGAGCCAAATATTTTCAGTTATAAAGTCATAAAGTTGGTATAAAAGGTTTGAGAACCACTGGTTTAAAGAAATGGTATAAAATGAAATCCTACTTTTTAAGAACTTTTTCAGTAAACATTTCTTTCCACTTGTAGAGTCATCAAAGATCTAGCTTATTCTTGGCAAATTGGTAATGAGTTGTTCATCTGCTACATTGCACTGTCACTTCTGGTAGAGATGCATTGACCAATTGTTATAGGTTTTGATTTCACTTGGTTTAATAAAAATTTGATTTTACTTGGTTTACAAAATACACTATATATTTAGGATTCTGGGGCTCTAAAACACTGCTTGTGAATAATTTAATATTGCAAACTTTCATCTGAATACATTAAGTGTTTAATGAATAGCCTTGTGCACTTTTTCCAACCCCACTGTTACTGAACTGTAAAGTGAAAATATTGTATGTGATTTGTTTTGCTTTCAGTTAAAGATATTTAACGAGCTGATATTGAGTATTTAGTAAAGGACCATACAGAAAGCGCACACATGGGAGAGAGGAGAGGACTGCATCAGAAAGGACCTAGAGCTGGGACTCTTTCAAGGATCACCCAAAGCACAACCACAAAAACGAGGCTGTTGGTTGTAACACTTTATCACAATTTGAAGAAACCGTTCTAATTAAAATATTAAATGCATTTCATTCAAAGGTAGGGTTCTTCCGTACAGAATTAAGGTGACTGTCAAATTTAGGGCCACCTCTGGCTGTCGACAAAAATCAAGACTGGTCTTGGACCACGGATTCTGTTGCAGGTTCCATTCTCAAACAGTTCAGTATTTTCACTGCACAAATGTACACCTCTCTTGTAACGAGACCCATTAGTATAACATGTTTTTACATAAACCATATTTTTTCACCATAATAAAAGCAACTTGTTTCAGTCAAAAAAAGTACAAGGGTTTCTAAGTACGTGGGATTGTCTTACAAGTGCAAAATGTGCAGGATTTTTTTTTTTTTTTTGTATTTGGATGGTTGTTCTACAGGTTTTTAACAATACATCCATGCACAAACACTGCAAGCTAAAGTTTGGGATCATATTCATCAGTTTTATACAGAATATTACCAAAATTAAACTTGTTTTAAAAAAAAATTAGCATGTGGTAGTTTGAGGTTGATTGTAAAGCCATTGCTGCCAGTTATTTCATTTTATATATATTTTTTTTTTTAAACCTTTATGAATGTACAGGGTTGATCTAAATGCGAACTAGGTCTAATTGAACGTACAGTTGTGTATTCACCCATGTTGAAAAGGTATACGATGGTGAAACTATTTCAAAATATTAACCTTGATCCAATTTGCAAAATCTAAACATAATTCAATGTTGACTGGCTTATGGACATGATGGAACCCGACGTCTATTCACTGTTTAATCAACGCTAAAATGCTGGCTAGACCTGCTAAGAGCCGAACATGAACCAGCGCTCGGTGACGTGGGAGTCTGGCACTTTAACAAGCAGGTGATCAACAGGCTCCATAATATGATGTGCAACTATTAAACACTATCTCACTTTAATAGGGGCTTTTTCTCATTTGGAAACATTACTCAAAGCTGTGTCCATTTATTTTCTAACGCAGTAGTAAAAGGTATCTCTGTGGTAAGTTGAATACATAAAATGGGGAAGGTAGGATAGTTGTTGAACATAATCTTAGCAATAAGCCTACATTACACTATGATGAAGAGGTGCAATTTTTTATGTTTAATGTTAGTAGAGATTAAATATCCAAAAAGGAAAGGGGTATTGTACTCAAATATCCTATTAATTCATTTGGCTAGAATGATCTGTGATCAATTAGTCTGGTCTGTTTTAAGTTACCATTGATTGGGTGAAAACCATTCAAACATACTGGCTGCGGGAATCAGTGGGCGTGGCTCATTATACTATTAGCAAAACGCTGTGAATGACGCGCGCTCTGTGCTACCAAAACGGCGTTTTTTACGCCGTCCTATGGCAACATTAATGGCGTAAAAAACTGCGTTTTTCATGGACACCAAAACGCCGTCAAATACGGCGTCATTGACACATTTTCGCACGTTTTTTACGGCGTTTGTAATCACAACGGCGTATTTCGCGGCACAAAAACGGTTTAAAACGCCGTATTTTACGGCGTTTGGCTGTAAACGCGATTCATCTATAGCGTAATTCTGACCCTTTTGGCTTGCCATACAAGCCGCTGTCACATGCACACGCACTCAGACACACCTCCCAGCAGATCGCCGCTACACCCATGTATCAGTAACTCTTCTCATAACGTCCATTTGATTCTTGAGATTCTTCATACGTCTCGTTTGACCCTCGTAATCTTTCTGGTCTGAAGATCGGGTTTAAACAGTTTGTGGGACAGCTCATCAAAGCGTGCGTCGAAATAGTAAGCTGTAGGCTCAAACAGACAGGAATGCTGCAGTTGACTCGGATGGTCCGTCGCGCAACCCTCACACTCCTCCCTCAGCATCTGCAACAGCCTCACGATCGTAGCTTTTATGATTTTGTAGCTGATGCCACTGAAGCAACCGTCTGTGGTGTCGAATCCTGTGTGGGAGGAGATGGTGCACAGGTTATTTAGTAGCTCCGGATGTGATATCCGAGCTCAGTGCAGAATTTATCCAAGCATTCTTTGTGCAGGTTCGGTGATTGGGGTAAGTCTGTCGGGGTGTAATCGGCAGCATTATCATCAGGATCAACGAGGGTGAAAGGAGCGTAATCGCAGCACAAAGAGTCTTGTTGAAACATGATGTAAATGTGATGTGGGATGGTACTTACTGTTCTTTACAATGCCGGTAGTAAATGGGCGTTGACGGCAACACCCCTGGAACTTTGCTGGGGTACCTCTCGGGGTGAAACAGCTGCTCTTTAATTAAGTTTTATCCACACAGCTGCTCTTTAATTTTGTTGTATCCATCACGCATGTCACACCACTCTAACATTTTGTTTATGATCGAAAAAAGTGCGCTCAGCAGATGAAAATCGCTCCACTTAAACAAAAATTGCAGGGTGAACATTTCGTGATATTCCTTGTGCTGGTCATCACCTGCACAACCACTGAGCTTTGTCTTGTCTTCGCAGGCGAATATTCTTCACGCAGTCATCTGGACTCTTTTGGTTGTGATCACCGACCACTCGGCACCGGGTATTAGGGGCCACTCAATGCCCACGCAATGTACAACGGTTCTTGTCCACAGTCATTCAGATCTTTCCAAATATGATCTAAAAATAATTGCCAGTCTTTATCAGGAAACACAAGGCAGGGATCTTGACCCTGTACAAATTCTTTGGTCTCGTCAGCCGTGCAGAGTGTGATCATTCGAGACAGTTTGTGAAATATGTAACCAAACACGCGTCTGCTGATCAGAATAAAATTTGTCTCTCAAAAATTCGGTATTTTCGTGGAGAAATTTTGTCAAATACAAATTGGCATTGTACGGTTTTCTTGGAGCCAAAGTCAGATTTTCCATAATTTCTTCATCCCATTCCTTCTCCGGACTTTTAGGTGAGTATAAGCCATCCATGTCTATGTATTTTGCAGCACTCTTCTAATTGTCCACAGATCTCCCTTGGTCTATTTATCTAAGTCAGCCCCTGGAATACAGTCGGACACCGATGGGCGAAACCCAGATGTCGGTACAGACCATATAATCTTCAAAGACATTCCTCAAGACAGACCATATAATCTTCAAACAAATTCTTCAGGGAGGTCATTCATCACTCGGTCGCCAAATAAACAACACGTTTCATCCTCCGGAACTCAAAGCATTACGGATCAATTTAAAAAAATTGTTTATCAAAAAATATATTTCTTTAAAGTTATTATTTCTTAACTACTTGCTCACTTATTACACGGGTGCTTTATCTTCTTCCTCTGCAAATTAAGCTACTGTTGGTAGTTCGGTAGCGAGACGTTTGTATAAATTAGCGTTTGAGATTGACAACGCGATTGACAATGTTGTGATAAGTGCATCCCAAATTTTCAACATGAACATTTTAATAGTCATAATAACTTTTAGAAAAATGTTTTTTGAGGAGGTGGGGTAGTGCACAATAGGCCCCCAGTGGTGCGACCTAATCATTTGTTCTTAATGCCATTTTTTGTACTTAAATTGCTTTTACTTTTATACTTTAAGTAGTTTTGAAACCAGAACTTTTATACTTTTGTTTGAGTAAAAAGCTTGAGTTGATACTTCAACTTCTAAAAAAGTATTTTTAAACCCTAGTATCTATACTTCTACCTGAGTAATGAATGTGAATACTTTTGACACCAGTGGGAGTTTGTCCAAAAATGATAAGAGCACACATTATTTTAACACAGTTTTTATATTATTTCACACACAGTATTTTCAGTTGCCATGCATATAGCACCAGACACCAGCTGCTATGCAAAACTAGTACTTTACAGGAATTTATTAAGCTTATTGCTGTTACTGTAGCAGCAAACAACAGCACAGCTTAACCCTGCACACATTTTTATATTTAGTCATATTGAAAGGTTTCAATTCAATTGATCTTTTATCTCCTGTTTTAACATAGATTTCTATGGAGACAGGAACACGAAAGCACCCAATCAGAGCTACACAGAGAAACTTAGCAGCCAGACAACAAACAGGTGACCAATCCTTAGTGGAGACAATCTGCCAGAACAGCTTAGAAGAAAAAAAAACTCCTGATGATACATTTATTACTACTGAGTAGGGTTGGGAATTGTTAGATATTTTCCGGTTCCGATTCCGGTTCCACCTAACGGTTCCGGTTCTGATTCCGGTTCTATTAAAATCATTAAACAATTATTAAGAAATGGTGGTAAGGAAAAATGCACAATACTCAACTACTCAATGCTCAATACTGTTTATTACTTACTGTCAACTTAATTTAAAGGTTGGCCATGTCAAAATGCAACATATATTACAGTGTACAGATCTTCATAAGTAGGGTTGGGTATTTTTAGAAATTTTCTGGTTCGGCTTCTGGTTTCATTTAAGTGAACTATGTTTTTACTATTTTACCTTCACTGAATGAAGCGTTGCTAGAAGGTAGTAAGTAATGATGAGTAATGCTAGTCCATCAATCAGAATGTGTTTCAAAGTTGATGTTTTTTACACTATCAGTAACATTTTGCTTTTCAAGCAGGAATAAGCTTGTTGGCCAAATAGTCCCTTGAGGGCTGAGACACTTGTTAATTTCCCTTAATTAATGAAATATAAACGGTTAAACTTAAACATGTATACACACTCCTCATAAAGTCCCTATTTTACAAATAATAATGCAGTCAGGAGATGGTGTGATGCAATGAGTGGTTTCCACATTTTTAAACATTTAAAATGCATTAAAATAAATATGTTCTATCACTTTGTTTATCACTCTTGAAATGACCTGTACACTAAATAATCTAACCCTCATACTTGCATAACAATAGCAGTCTATTTATTTAGTGGTCCAAGTTGAAGCCAGTATGTATATTAATGACAATATGGGACAAATATAATGTCATTTAGTGGCGGCAGGTGCAGCGCGCTGCTGTTAGATGTACAGTCAGACAAAACGATGTGCAGTTATCAAAGGCGCGAGTGCACATACAGTCGTGAGGAACAATGTGTTCGGCAAATAAAGACGGGACAGCGCAACGAGTTTGTGGATGCGCGTTATTGGAATCAATGTGCTCAGTAGTGATGTGTCGTTCGTGAACGAATCATTCTTTTTGAACGAATCTTTTAGGTGAACGAATCGTTCTCGTTCACGTAATCCACTGACTCATATTTCTCTTTCAGTGAAGTTCCTCCCTCCACAGCAGCGCGGCGCTATTAGTAGCGCATGCGCAGCTCAGTGAACCGGGTAACAACCATTTCATCCTGTCAAAGAGTTACAACCTCGAGCCAATAGCCTTTGAGTATGAGATGTGACAGAGCATGTGATTTGTTGAATGTAGTGAACGAATACGCCCTTCAATGAACGAGTTTCATATGAGTCTGAACTAGATCTAGAGATCTTACCGTTCGTGAACCAAATGACTGAACTGATACCTATGTCGTTCGTGAATGAGTTGAACGAGCTGATACATCTCGTTCGTGAATGAAAAGACTGAACTGATACACATGTCATTCGTGAATGAGTTGAATGAGCTGATACATCTCGTTCGTGAATGAAAAGACTGAACTGATACACATGTCATTCGTGAATGAGTTGAATGAGCTGATACATCTCGTTCGTGAATGAAAAGACTGAACTGGTACCCATGTCGTTCGTGAATGAAATGACTACACTGATACATGTCGTTCGTGAATGAAATGAACTGGTACATAGCTTATCTCGTTCGTGAACGAAATGAATGAGACTAAACCGGGTAAGTCTGCCATTTAGCATGTCAATCTCGCAAAATGCAAAGCGCAGTGCACAAACGCTTGTTTTGATATTTAGCAACTCCACGTTTAATCCCCGATTTATGAATGTGAATATATAATATACAAACTGTCTGACCAAACAATTAAAATGCTAATTAGGCAAGAAAACCTTGTGCTTTGTTCATCTGAACAACTTAATTTGACTTTATATATTGAATGCGATTATACACACATTTTAATAAAGCCAGATCAGTTTTTGTAACCAGTGAATACGTTCGTTGACTTAAAACATAACACATATACACTCTTTTTTTTGCCACCTGCTGGTTTATTTTGTGTAATACGAAGAAATGGTCACTGAACGAATCAGTGAATGATTCTGAACGAATCATTTTGGTGAACGAACTGAAAATGAACAAATCTCTAGAAAGAATCATAATTTCCACCACTAGTGCTCAGTAATTAAAGAGGCAGGGAGGAGTGTCTGTTATTCGGTTCGTGACATCCTTTACGGAGGTGGTTCTCAATTCCAGTCCTCGCGCCCCACTGCTCTGCATATTTTGCACGTTTAACACACCTGATTCAGATAATCAGCTCGTTAGAAATGAACTCCGTGCATGAACAGTGTTCCAATTGTTCATTGCTCCCTACTCCCTGAGCAGGGGAAATCTGTTGAAGTTTACCTCACATCGAAACATTCATTCACTGATTTGTGCTGTGCAGCGTCTTTAAACATGGACAACTGTGACACACTTCAATGCACTTTGATTGGAACATATAGCTACGTTCGCTTCGAACTGGAATCATGGATGAATATCCTGTGATGTCCACTTCGCAGGGCACTTATGTTCGAATAGAAAAAATGTCTGAAGCGCTAAGAGAAACGTTCAAAATGTGCAGAGCAGTGGGGCGCGAGGACTGCAATTGAGAACCGCTGCTTTACGGGAAACGCTGAATATTCAGAACACCGGCGCAAGGCTGCTCACAGCGCTTGGTCACGTGTTGCACCAGAACCGTTTTCAGAACCGAAACTTAGAAATTGCTCACGGTTACGGTTCTTTTCAAAGAACAAAACCGGTTCTGAATAAGAACTGGTTTTTGGATCCCATCCCTACTACTGAGGATGATGAGATGTTAAAGTCACAAAAGATGTTTTCTTTAGTGCACTACTTAGGTTTTTGATATTAACATTTGTGTTCAAAATATGAACAGTTTGATTTTATTATGCTGCAATTCATTATAAAGTTACTGGTCACAACTGCATTATTTGTTCAGCAAAGAATGAAGATAAACAGCATGCAGTGACAGAGTTTTTCTGTGTTCCGAAACTCTGTCCTGTGTTAGATGAGAATAATTAACAAAAATAAAAATAAGTCCAAACTAAGTCTCTGGGTGCCTCTCAATCAGCTCCCTAGTCCAGTAGTCAGCACACTGGGTGAGGGAGTCAGTCAAACTGAGAGTTAAAGGCATTAAACATGTATTATTAATCAAAACTAGTGCACAAACTATTAAAAGGAAACAAATTATAAGGTTCACAACTGTATTACAATTTATATTTGGTATAATGTTTAAAAAAAATTGCTGTTTGTAAAAGTCATCATAAACGTTCTCGTTGCATTTACACCGTTTTGAGCAGCAGGTGTCGGCAGCAAGCGGCGATTTGAGTTCTACAAATCACTGAATACACAGTTCCGAAAAAATCTTACAGAAAATAACTTTCATTAACTAGATAAAGCATTGCTGTTTTGCATTCAGTAATAATTTACATATTAAGTTTTTACAGATAATTCTTCTAAACGAGTTGTACTGGTATAAATACTTTAAATTATTAATAGCACACACCTTTCTTCAGCCAAATCTCAGAAGGATGTGTCAGGATAAATAAGGAGGATTCAGTAGCGAGTGAAATCTCAGTTCTTTATTGGAGAGAGAACCAATTGCGGGTATGTATTTATTAAAGGGGCAATCCAAAGAATAAACAGTCCAGGCAGGGGTCGATATCCAACAAATCCAAACATAAACAAAACACCAAGGCAAGGCAAGGCAAGGCGACGGACATGAATTAACATCAACATTAAACAAGGACTCCGTCACACAGACTCAGACAGACCGGGTATAAATACACAGAAGGATAATGAGGGAACAGGAGACAGGTGGGGAACAATCAATTACTCAACAAGGAGGAAGGTGACCAAATACGGGAACAGGAAGTGACAAGGTGACAGACACCGTGAGAAAGGGGGACATCTAGTGGAAACCCAGGGACACAACCCAGACACTGTGACAAAAACGAAATAAGACATCAAATACCACTGCCTCCTTTCGTTTTCATTTAGGCATAATAACAGCTGCAGAAATGTACTTAGTTCAGGGATATTTGTATATATACAGCCATTACAATGAAATAAAATATTATATAGATTTGACTTTTTTTATTTTCATTTTAACATATAGATAAATTGAATACAGACCAAAGAAAACCTGTTAGATTTACCCCACAGCTGAATTATATTTTATGTTTAACCACTAAAGAGACATCAGAGCCAGCGGCACACATCAGAAGGTCTAGCCGAGGTGAGGCTGCTTCTCGGCGGATAGATGATCACTGAGCTCTCGCTGATCGCGTGGAGCTGACCATCTCTGAGATCGGCGAAACACATTTTTAAATAGGCGCTGTCTTTATAAATAAACCACAGATTTGAGTTTTAAACAACTACATTCTCGCCTGAAATACTTTTAAAATTACATTTCATGACACAATAACAGTAATATTTTGAACATGTTGATCCGAATAAATGGTGGTTGAACTCAACCAATGCTGCGTGAACGCAACAAATCAGAATGTTTAGTGCCCAAGCCCTGCCCCCGAAAGTTCCGGAACTTTGAAAAAGTACCACCTCGCCAGCAGGGACTTTCTGAGGGGCATTTTTTTTACCCGGAACTTTATTTAGTTCCTGGTTCCTGCGGTGGAAACACACCGAGTACCAGGCCAAAGTCCCTAGTTCCTGGGTAAAGTTCCTGCGGTGGAAACGCGGCAGAAGACAAAACAGGAACCAAGACAATAACGCAGGAACAAGACAGCCAGGGACAAGACTACTCACACAAAACTCCAAATGATCAGACAAAGACAAGAAGTGAGATGAGAACATATATAGGCAGATGAAAGTGACTGCAGCTGTCCATGGTGATCAGGTGAGTGGTAATCAGTGGCCACACCTCTAACCAAACACACACAGAGAGCATGAGCCAGCGAATTCAAGAACCGTGACAGTAATCGGCTTGAGCCTTGGTGCGTGCCGCCACCTGGAGCAAAGTCTCACAGGCTCTATTCCATGTGTGATGACAACTCTGGACGAAGGAGTGAGCAGAGGGGACCGCAACTTCAGATTCCAAACTAGGAAAAATTGTTTTGTCAATAATGCAAAATGACAGTTAAAGGCAGTTCATCATTGAATTCAGTGATGTCATCTCATTTGCAATCAAGTAAAAGATATCGCTGTAAATGACGTGACCCCAACTAAGCAAGCCAGAGGTGACAGCGGCAAGGAACCAAAACTCCATCGGTGACAGAATGGAGAAAAAAACCTTGGGAGAAACCAGGCTGAGGTGGGGGGCCAATTCTCCTCTGACCAGACGAAACCAGCAATTCAATTCCAGGCTGCAGTAAAGTCAGATTGTGCAGAAGAATCATCTGTTTCCTGTGGTCTTGTCCTGGTGGTCGTCTGAGACAAGGTCTTTACAGGGGATCTGTATCTGGGGCTCTAGTTGTCCTGGTCTCCGCTGTCTTTCAGGGCTGTCGAAGTCCTTTCTAGGTGCTGATCCACCATCTGGTCTGGATACATACTGGACCCGGGTGACTGCAGTGTCCCTCTGATCTGAATACAGACTGGATCTGGTCGCTACGGTGACCTCGAAATGAGAGAGAAACAGGACTAATATTAGCGTAGATGCCATTCTTCTAATGATGTAGCAAGTACATCGGGTGTTATGGGAGGTGTTATTGTAATTAATGTGTAATTTGGATATCAAAAGCATATTAATATGTTATGTGTAAGCCAGGTAAAAGAGATGGGTCTTTAATCTAGATTTTAACTGCAAGAGTGTGTCTGCCTCCCGAACAATGTTAGTTAGGTTATTCCAGAGTTTAGGTACCAAATAGGAAAAGGATCTGCCGCCCGCAGTTGATTTTGATATTCTAGGTATTATCAAATTGCCTGAGTTTGGAGAACGCAGCGGACGTGGAGGATTATAATGTTACAGGAGCTCAGGTGCTAAACCATTCAGGGCTTTATAAGTAATAAGCCATATTTTAAAGTCTATACGATGTTTGATAGAGAGGCCCGTGGACGACACTGGTAACGAGTTATGTGCGTACTCAACCCAAGAGAGCTGTTGGCTTCAGGAGGAAGGATTCTTGGACACCAAACATCAAAACACTCTCATAAAATCATGGTTGGCTCGCTCGGTTTGACCATTGCTCTGGGGATGGAAACCCGAGGACAGACTCACACTCGACCCCAGTAATCTACAAAACTCCCTCCAGAATTTGGATATAAATTGGGGCCACCTGTTGGAAACCACGTCTATCAGGTGGCCATGTATACGAAAGACATGATCTACGACAGCCACCGTTGTCTCCTTAGCAGAAGATAATTTGGGCAAGTAAATAACATGAGCCGCCTTCAAGAACCAGTCCATGATGGTCAAAATTACCATCTTGCCCTGGGAAGGCAGTAACAAAATCGAGTGCAATGTGGGACCAGGGTCTCTAAGGGACTGGCAGCATTTGAAGCAACCCATTTAGAGGTTGATTGGAAGTCTTACCACATGCACAGACTGAAGGAGTGGATGCTGAGTTGCCATATCATTCATATTGATATTAATTATATTATTACATGATTTCTTGTTTGACTATTAATCAAGGTATGGCAAGAGTGTAATGTGTAACCTTATGTGCGCTTACAAGATATTAAAGAATCCTGCTTTATGCTGTACTTCTACTCTCTAAGATGATGACTTCATAGTGTGTGAGTAACGAACCATACTGATAAAATTCTAGGTAGGACTAGGCAGCCTTGAAGTTCTAATAGGTTCTCTGTGTATGTGTGTTAGTATCTGTCTGTAGAGGGAGAAGCTCAGACAGTCCCAGGACAAACGTTCAACTGCCAATGTCCAGCGTATCAGATATACATCTTTGGAGAGTTTATTTAGGTTTTGGAACCAATCAGAATTTTGTTGACTTATGCATTGACACAATTAGTATCCCCTGTCAGGGTATAACTGTGGTTGATTTTGAATTGTACAGGAGCGGCCTATGAATTCCGTCGAGAGTATTGAAGCTGACTTCTGCTGATGAAACTGCAAACTATATTCTTCAAGTAAAATTATTATTATTAATTGAACTCATCTCTGACTCCTGGTCCTCAGTACGACATATCTGGTCCTTGGGTTTTAACTTAACATTCCCCTACAAAACTGAACAGGCCAGAACAAAATCCTGAATGTCGCAAGCCATACCTGGCCACCAAAATCGTTGCTTTACCAAAAAACTGGTTTGATTAACTCCTGGATAACATGCCACATTGGAGCAATGACTCCATCAAATAATGTCTGACTGTAATCTCTCAGGCACAAATAATTGAATAATAATCCGCCGGGCAGAGGTGTTACCCCTTCTAAGGCTGATTTGACCTTCGACTCGATCTCCCATTTGAGTGTGGAAACAATGAGCTTCTCAGGTAAAATTCACTTGGGAGTAGACGGGCAAGTAGATAGTTACGTTCGGCTGGCAACAGACGAGGAGTATAAAACGCACAGGGATTCATCTTGTCATCTGAAGGAGAGTGCTGAGAAAGAACCGCACCTACCCCCACCTCTGACGCGTCGACCTCCACCACGAACTGACATGAGGAATCAGGGGCAATCAGAATGGGAGCCGAAACAAAGCAGCTCTTGGAGTTAGGTAACTGCAGCTTCGGCTACACCAGACCACCTGAACGCCATTTGTGAGGAAGTCAAGGTCGTCAGAGACGCGGCTAGTTGGCTATAAATTATGAATAAAACGTCGGTAAAAATTGGCGAACCCCAGAAACCTCTGTAGGGCCTTACGGGAATCTGGACTTGGCCAACCTACCACAGCCTTGATCTTGTCAGGATCCATGCGCATTCCATTAGATGAGATGATGTACCCTAGGAAAAGAACAGACTGTGCATGAAACGCGCATTTCTCTGCCTTGAAAAAAAGCCCATTCTCTAGCAACCTCTGGAGCAATTGTCTAATGTGCTGAACATGCTCCTTGAGATAAGAAAATATCAATATGTCATCCAGGTAGACATAATTGAACTGATCAACCATATCTCTCAGCACGCCATTGACGAGTGCTTGGAAGACCACAGGGGGATGTGACGAGGGTGATGTTGCTGTTGCATGTTCTTGTTCGTTCAGTGTGCTGACAGAAGTCTTGTGAGGAGACGAGATAACTGGAATTTGAAGGTGAAGAGCAAGTGATTTGTCCATTAAAATTACCTTCCGCCCCTGAGTCCTGTAAGGCTTGACACTGATGAGATGTGGTTGGCCATTGCAGGCTTACCGGGAGGAGAGTTGATGATGAGGGTTTCTCTGTAGCCAGTCCACCCAACAGTAACCTAAGTCCTACTGCCAGGCTTGTACTTTTACTGAGCAGTCCCTTAAAATATATCCAGATCAAACGTTGTACTGTCCGTATTGAAGGAGAGGATTGGGTGGATGCCGCTGATCATATCCTTCAATATATATTAATTATCTCATTAATATTGTGTAACTATTAATCAAGTTATGGATTAGTATTAAACCTCCAAGATTGTTGTATGATTTAACTAAATAAGTAAAAGGCCATCTATATACGTATAGATAGATGCATGCTTACACAGATATATATTTTCCCTTTTAGAAGTGTTAAGAAGTAACAGACAGAAGCATATGTGAGTGTATTCCTTCTCCTAGGGTCACAAGGTCAGCTAAAAGGGTCAGGGGAGGCCCTTCCTCTACGTGCGCTGCGAGGGACGAAGAGAAATGTAGAACTGTGATATTTAGAAATGTATACTAGATATTCAGAATCCTGTTCTATCCTATATTTCTATTCCTCAAGATTAATGTCTGCCTATTATGTGTGTGTATCCAACCGTAGTGATAAGAGACTTGCCAGTGCTAGAGAACCTTGAATTGTAGATATGGGCTTTGTGTGTATGTGTGTGTGTCAGCACCTATGTTCTGGACAGAAGAATAGTTTCTGTTGACATCCGGACCTGAGATGAGGTGTCTTCTTCACCCTTGCTGACGCCTGCTCCAATCATTTGAGATATGCTGAAGATGTTTATGACCATATGTGAAGATTGTCTAAGTTTATCTAGATTTTGGAACCAATCAGATTGCTGCTGACCAGAGCTTTGACGCAACTAATGTCTTCTGTCTGGAGTATAACTGTGGTTGATTTTGTATTGTATTATACTCTCCGTCGAGAGTATTGAAGCTGACTTCTGCTTATGAAACTACAAACTATTTTCTTCAAGTAAAATTATTATTATTAATTGAACTCATCTCTGACTCCTGGTCTTCATTGCGACAACACCTGGTCCTTGAGTTATAACTGTAAATTCCCCTAACAGTATTACCCCTGCTGGTTCTGTGATGCTCTGGGAACTCGGAAACCACTGTCTGACGAGTACGCCTCTCTAGTTGCTGTAACCGTGCATCCACCCGAAGTGCCAGATCGATGAGGCCGTTAAGATCCGTGGGAAGCTCCAGCGTAAAAAATGTCCTTCTGAATGCGGTCGGCCAACCACTGCAGGAACATGTCCCACAGCGCCTCCTCGTTCCATTTGCACTCTGCCGCTAGGGTGCGGAACTCGATTGAATAGTCAGAGACGGGTCTGTCCCCCTGACGAAGCTCGGCGAGTTGAGGGGCTGCCTCGCGCCCAGCCACCCTGCGCGGTCGAAAACCCATCTCATCTCCTCGGAGAGTGCTTGGAACAAGGCACAGCAGGGATCTTGAATCTCCCACACCGCCGTTCCCCACTGAGCAGCATGTCCTGAAAGCAGCGATATAACCAGGGCCACCTTCGACTGCTCTGTGGTGAATGTGAGTGGCTGAAGAGAGAAGAATAATGCACATTAAGTCAAAAACGCTCTCCAAAAGTTTGGCTCACTGGCATACATTTCCGGAGCTGGTAGACGAGGCTCATGCTGGCAATCGCTTCTCAGAGGGGTGGGGAGAACAGGCGGTGTGGGTGGCTCAGTGGGTACAAGAAGCTGTTGAAGGTGAGTGGTGAGCTCGGACACCTGCGCTGCCAAGGTTTGCACTTGATGTTCCATACGAGCCGTGTTGTTGACCAGGGACTCTTAACTCGGCCGCACTCGGTGAATCCATCGATGGTCAGATCGTTCTGTCAGTAGAAATAAGGAGGATTCAGTAGCGAGTGAAATCTCAGTTCTTTATTAAGAAAACAAAGAGTTGTAGCAGTGGGTCAGACGGAAGCAAGTGCACGATGGTCCTCTCCTGGCAGCACAGGAACCCAGATGGGCAACCAGTCTTCCGTGGAACACAAGGAACGGAACGACCATGAAGACAAAACAGGAACTAGGACAATAATGTGGGAACACGACAGCCAGGGACATGAAGACTCACACAAAACTCCAAACAATCTGACAAAGACAGGAAGTGAGATGAGAACATATATAGGCCGGTGAAAGTGACTGCAGCTGTCGGTGGTGATCAGGTGAGTGGTAATCAGTGGTCACGCCTCCAATACAACCAAACACACAAAGAGAGCATAAGCCAGCGAATTCAAGAACTGTGACAGCATGAGTGCGGCGCAGCTTTATGACGTCACATCACTAAAAACTTTATTATAGAATTGAGACAACAGACCAAATATGGGCTGATAATCCTTAATTCAAAGTTGTTATGTCAGCAAAAACTATAGTTAACCCATAAGAACCCGTGGTGACGTGGGTGTCACAAACACTGGTGATTATCTGGAAAGGTCTTTTTAAAGCATTATCCCTTACTTTCAACCCAGGAAGTCCCTAAGTGACATTTAAGGAACATCCAGGTTCAGTCATGTGACAATCTGTGCATTTTTGTTGCCATGGTAACATTTCCAAAATGGTAGCCTGCCTGGTGTGCACATGTTGCAGTGTCAGCAATTTTTAAAAACGTTTGTTTTTGTTACTAAAGGTATGTTTCAACCCATGCAACAATTCTAATGTTTTAATAACATATCCTAGATTACACTTGACCTGATTTTAAAACATGTCTTGTACAAATTGATATAAAACAAGTTATGAAAATGTTGTGGTGACATATGTGTCACATCGGGCTGTTAACCTTAAAATAGTAGGTGGAATTTTGATGTGACGTATGTGTCACATCAAGAAAAATGGTAATTAGCTGCTCAAATAATTTAGCTGATTCAATCATTTTAGTGTTATATATATTCTGCTGCTCAATTAAAAGCATATTTTAACATATGTAAACAAAATAAATGTAAAATTAATAACATTGTTAATGAAATGTATTTTAGAATTTTTTTTGCATACCTGAAACTAAAACAGGTATGCAGCATATGGTATAAAACAGGTATAACATATGTTGATATCATATGTTGGTACTATTTTAAGGTTATTTTATCTTTATTGTGAAAATAACATGAATAGATTCAGGAAATATCTTGATTTTCAGAATGTACTGTTGCCACTAGCCTAATTCTTGTGCAAGCACAAAGAGGTCGGCCAACAATTCACCGCACGTCTTCACCACCACCACCACGACCCAAGAGAGTTGGTGTTGGAGTACCAGATGATGTTCGCACTGACCAGGTTGCACATTGGCCTGCAAAATGTGACACACGTGGCCGTTGCAAATTCCGCAAAGTCCTTGCAACCACCACTGTCTGTGAGAAATGTGATGTGCGGCTTTGCTTCACTGAGGACAGAAATTGCTTCAAAAACTTCCATCTGCCCTAAATTGCCAAAAAAGTGAGAAAAGTGATAACAATGGTTTGATCAGAGTGAACAAGTTTTTTTTTTCACTGAGCATTGTATTGTTTGTTTGTTTACAGTTTTATTGCACAATATACACATTTCTGCAATGTTATTGCACTACATGCATGTTCAACATGTTTACCTCCAGTGTGAGGTAGTTATTTATTTTTATTCAGTTTGCACATTTTCGAGTTGTGAAAAAATATTCTAAAACTTTATTTCTGGTTAAACCGTATACCTGAAAAGGTAGAATTTTGATAAGTTACAAAAAAGTTGTTGTAAAATTGAATGGTCACAGTTATGTGGTTTTGAAATATGTGGCAAAGCAAATAAAATGCAAAAACTGTATTACTTCTGAAAAAGTTTTTTTTATCTTCCCAGAAAAGTCATAATTTTGAAAATGTTGTGGAAAAGAAAATAAATAGAAAAAAGTTATTTAGCAAGAAAACTGACAAAATGTTATTTTTTTCAAATGAGAAATAAAAGCCCAATGTGACAAATATGTAACATTAAAAATGTATCATAAACGCCCAATGTCACATTTATGTAACATTACAGATCTTTGACAAGGAGTGGTTGTATTTAAAAAACAACTGCAGAAACATGTTTTAAGTGGTCCATTTAGTCTGTTTTATATGCCCCATAATTTTCCTATAAGGGGAAATTGGTCCGGGTTCTTATGGGTTAAAATCCCGAGCACAAATAATAAATAAAAAAAATCTACAAAAACAAATCATAAAATTACAAATACTTAAAACCTTTATACAAAAATGTGAATAAAATTAAATCTTTGGATATATATATCATAAGTTAAAAGCAAATTAATATAATACACTCAATTAATTATAGTTGAGTGCTCTATATTAGCACAGTGAACGAATATAAGTGAGTGAATAAGTGAGAGAGCACTCTGTAGTGGACAATTTCATCATGAACATAATACCTGCCCATCTATATTATGTCCTGCTTGCCTTCATTTGTCACTGTTCATTTGTCACATTAATTATATTATTCGACAACAAAGAGAACAAAAACACTTGCTTGTCATGTAAATTTACTTGCTTATTTCTATATTTAAAAGAGTAAAACATTACACCCCCCCCCCCCTACACACACACAAAACCTGAAGGTTATAAATACACTGAAACTAATGAGATAATGAACTAAATTACAGGTGAACAGAATGAGTAACTAAACAGACTGAGGTCAAAAGACAAATAAAACACAATTAATAAAAAAATTTCGCAAGTGTAATAATAACATCAATATTTGCAAAGCCCTTTTTCCATTTTCTCTGTGCATTTTGCAGGTTGAAATTTTCTCTAGTTTCGGTGTCCTCAAGAACACTAGTTTCTCTCCTGGAGTGGACTGTTGTGCTCCTCATCTGTGTTTGTGTGGTCAGTATTTATGCAGAAAGGAACTTGATCTTCAACAACGTCAGGGGCTTGTTCATCTGGTGTTGAAACCCTTCGATGTTTGATTCGCTTCAGGTCGTTACATCAGAAGTTCAGACGGCTGAACAGTTTTTAGCAGCGACTGCATCTGATGCTCTTCCTTCAGTCCATTATTCACTCACTTTAACGAGGCTGGACTTTAAAGGAAATGTCAGTCAGTTTGGGGTAAAATCTGGGCTTGCTGTGTTAGCATATTTTGGTTTAACTAGCATAAAACAAACCGTCATAAAAATGTTTAAAATAAATAACATGTAATTGTTTCATATAGTGATAACGAATGAGTCTCCTTATATTTGGTGATGTACCGATCATACTGATGCTAGAAAGTGTTTATAAAGAAGAATACTTGTTAGACCATATCCTGATTTCTACAGTCAGAATATTGTTCATATTCTCAGTCAAACATTAGAAGCTGTTTATATGATTTACTTATGCAACTTTCCATTTATATTCATCTTCACGTGGTTCAGGAAATATACCAGTTTTTGAAAACAAGTAAATCATCCTCAAGTAGGTTTATTGTCATACTGTAATTACAAAAAAGCTGCAAGAGTCACATTTCAAATCAAACTTTACTGATGTACTGAGTAATACACCTAAAATCATGATCATTTTGGTGAAGAATATTGGATCAATGCTCTTTGTATGAATATTTCTATTATATCAGTGTATTACTGATTTTATTTCAGTCTGTAAAAACATCACTGTTGTTTTTCACATTCAGATTTTAGTTCAGATCTTAAAATTCAAAACAAAATTTCATATAAAAATTTTCATGTTACTATGTTTTGTTTTCTATTTATTTTGTATTTGTTTTTACAGAATAACCTAATTAATGTGCCATTCAAAAAAAATAAAATAAAAAAATAAACAGGTAAAATTACTGACATTTATTTGTTCATAATGCATATATGTACATTGTTATTATAATGTATCATTTAAGGATATTCTTCTCACAGATCCATTTAATACTTTTTTTACATTGAGTATCAAACCATTCTGATGAATGAGTATTAGCACAGTCTTCATCTGTTCCCTGATAGCTGTCTGGCTGTCCAGGTGCCCAGAACCTGCATCAACAGATCAGCGTTAGATCAGAGCTGCTTTCTGTGTGATATGATACTGAGACGATCATTTATTAGATAATAATCAGTTCAGTTCAGTGATTTCTCACTCAGAGGTCAGTGTGCTGCCATCAACCCATTTCCATGTGCCCTCCTCTTCAATATCAGTCAAACCAATCCAGAAATTATCAGAACTACCACAAATTTTCTTCACAAAATCCTGAGAAGTCAAACAATAACATGATTTATAAAATGAGCACAGACACATTTCAGCACATTATCTTTCATTTAAAAACGAAACACCACTCACTCACTCACACACACACACACACACACACACACACACACACACACACGCACACACACACACACACTCGCTCTCACACACACACACACACTCTCTCTCACTTGTTCCTCTCTGTTGTTGATGATGATCAGATCTGCTTCTCTCTCTCTACAGTAACTTCTGCTCTCATCCCAGTTCTTCTTCTCAGAGGAAAAGAAGTAAAGACTGGATTGATGGCACTTCAATCCATCTATAAACACAGATAAGACATCCCTAGTGAAATATAAAAACACTAAAATGCATTTGAAATACATTTATGTCATGATAACTATACTAAAAATACATGTACATATGTATGTACTTAAAAATACACTGCAATTGTACTTTTCTGCCAAACTGGAACAACTAACTCTGTACTTTATTCATTTGAATTGTGCAGAAGTACAGTAGTGCTGAAGTGCAACTAAAGATACACTGAAGTTTATTTGATTGTGTTAAAGTGGGACTATAGCAATTATACTTCAGGTACACTTTAAATATCTTGCATTTAAAGACATTAAATATTATTCAGAGATCATACAATCCTCATCAACAGTGACATTTAAACACACTTTAGGATTAATATTGAGAGATGTGCACTGTGCACAAGTACCCTTACGAAAAATAACCATGATTTTATTATAGTAAAACTGTAGTAACCCATGGTTTTTGGCGTGTTGACTACCATTTGTATAACCACAGATTTACTACAAATACCATGGTTAAACTATGGTTAATATAGCAAAACCATGGTTAATTTGTGGTTACCATGGTTTAACTATAGGAACCATGGTTTTTTTGTTTTATTTGTAGTAAAACCATGGTTAATTTTCGTAAGGGTAGCACTACAAATAAAGTTGAAATATAAATATAGAGTGATATATGCGTAAATATATCAATAGATTTGAACTATTCTTAATATTGAAATAAATGTACTTTTAATAAATTTTTTACTAGGGCTTGAACTAAATTTTAATCTAAACCAAATTAAAAAGGTTATTTATATTACTTGTACTAGTAGTGTATATTTTATTATAGTTGTTTGTAGTATTATTTATTAATTATTGTACAATAATTGACAGTTTACTGTATTGTGTGTTCATATTCAATTTTCAGGTCTTTTCTTTTTGAGTGCTTTTATATGGAATGCCAGAGCTGCCAATTTTAAAAATAAATAAATACATAAATATACAAATAAATGTAAAAAAGAAAAAATAAATAAATATATGAATAAATATACATAGAAAAGCAAAAAAACGAAAATAAATAATTTATACATTTATTTCCTTATTTATGTATATATTTATTTTTTCCCATATTTATTTATTTCTTCTTTTATTTATTTATACATTTATTCATTTATACATTTATTTATTTTTACATTTATTTATTTCTACATTTATGTATTTCTACATTTATTTATTTCTTCCTACATTTCTTCCTGCGTAGGGTAATGAGGAGGGCGTGGTTTACCTCAGACATAGCAATCGAGCTCAGAGTAAGCGAAGGCGAAGGGTTGAGGCCACAGTGACACCCTGTGGCGAAATACAATAAGCATCACTGACGTTGATACGGTCTATGGTTAAAATCTTACTGTGTGACATGGATAGGCTTGTCTTTATTCCGGACATGGCCGTAGAACATCGTTTGGTCTGGATTTGTAAAATGTCCAGGGCTAACAAACATGAAACAGGGATATTTCCCATTTTTCGGTCAAAACTCACGGAAAGGAAGCAGGGCACATAGGCTACAGTGAAGTCGACGCAAGCATATTGACCAATGCTTTTGAAACGAGACCATTGCATTTGAATGTAGCCTAATTTCCAAAAACAATACTGACAACAACAGCCTTATTAAATGTATGAACGTCACGGTAATCCACATCGATAAATTCAGTTAGAGGATAAGACTGTAGCCTATAGGGCAGTTAGCCTACCACTAAAATCCAACCAGAGCTTCATCAGAGCCATCAATACAGAAGAGATCTTAATGCATTTACACAGCAATTAGCCTACAAGTGCATACAAATATTATGAAGTGTCTTAGGCCTACATTTTGAAGACATAAATATGACATGATGGAATCAATGAAGTGATTAGCCTACGTTTAATATGAAACTAGAGTTGTGACGTTTGCGAACGAACCGATTTTTTTGAACGGCTCATAAACATGAACGATGGGAGCCGAGTCGCGGCTGGACGGGAGCCGTTCTTTCTGTCGTTCTTTTTTCTTATGCATGTTTCACACAGATGCACACAAATGAGCTCCTCCGCGAGACAGAACAGTTATAGGGGGAGGGGCTAATCACTTCATTGATTCCATCATGTCATATTTATGTCTTCAAAATGTAGGCCTAAGACACTTCATAATATTTGTATGCACTTGTAGGCTAATTGCTGTGTAAATGCATTAAGATCTCTTCTGTATTGATGGCTCTGATGAAGCTCTGGTTGGATTTTAGTGGTAGGCTAACTGCCCTATAGGCTACAGTCTTATCCTCTAACTGAATTTATCGATGTGGATTACCGTGACGTTCATACATTTAATAAGGCTGTTGTTGTCAGTATTGTTTTTGGAAATTAGGCTACATTCAAATGCAATGGTCTCGTTTCAAAAGCATTGGTCAATATGCTTGCGTCGACTTCACTGTAGCCTATGTGCCCTGCTTCCTTTCCGTGAGTTTTGACCGAAAAATGGGAAATATCCCTGTTTCATGTTTGTTAGCCCTGGACATTTTACAAATCCAGACCAAACGATGTTCTACGGCCATGTCCGGAATAAAGACAAGCCTATCCATGTCACACAGTAAGATTTTAACCATAGACCGTATCAACGTCAGTGATGCTTATTGTATTTCGCCAAAGGGGGTCACTGTGGCCTCAACCCTTCGCCTTCGCTTACTCTGAGCTCGATTGCTATGTCTGAGGTAAACCACGCCCTCCTCATTACCCTACGCAGGAAGAAATGTAGGAAGAAATAAATGAAGAAATAAATAAATGTAGAAATACATAAATGTATAAATAAATAAATGTAAAAATAAATAAATGTATAAATGAATAAATGTATAAATAAATAAATCAAGAAATAAATAAATATGGGAAAAAATAAATGTATACATAATTATTTATTTTCGTTTTTTTGCTTTTCTATGTATATTTATTCATATATATATTTATTTATTTTTTCTTTTTTACATTTATTTGTATATTTATGTATTTATTTATTTTTAAAATTGGCAGCTCTGGCATTCCATACTTTTAATCCACTGCAAGAGCTCTTTACAGTTTATCTCTTAATTTCACTGTATCTGTACGCTGTGTTTATGTTGTATACTGTAACAGACACTGACTTTCAAAAGGAAAGGGAGGTTTCTGTAACAGTTTTGAACTGATCTCATTAGTGTTTTCTAGACACTGAAGTACTCTGTGTATTTGACAGATTTGTGTCTCATCTGATTCTGACAAAAGAGACTGTTTTTGACTTAAATATTTAATTTTAACCTGGAAATTTGAAGTTTGAACAAGTTGGTGTGTAGTTTTGAGGTTGTGTTTATAGTTGTGAGAAAACGGTGAATTTCGTTTCATGAATTGTGTTAGCAATCAAGAAAAACTGTAATGAAATGCTTATGCACAATTAAATGAATACTGACTTATAAAGCCACTTTTTCCGATATGTCTTAAATTATTATTTATACTCAGCTGACATCTCTAAATTATCATTAATCATTATAAACATAAAGAGCTAAAGAAAGGTCAATTACAAGCATTAGGTACACAACAGATCCAGGACACTCTGCTTTAAAGTCTGATTTAGATCAAGTTAAGACTGAAGAAACTAACCCGCAAACTTCTTCAGAAGATCTTTTCTTTCTGATTTCAACTGGTCTCTCTCTTCTGCGAGGTTGGTGATCTTAGTCTTCAGCTGTTGTCTCTCTTCTGCGAGGTTGGTGATCTTAGTCTTCAGCTGTTGTCTCTCTTCTGTGAGGTTGGTGATTTTAGTAAGTAGCTGTTGTCTCTCTTGAGTGAAGATGACACACAACACTATGACTGCAGTCATCAGAAGAACACACATCAGCCCCAAACACACACCAGCTGCTCTGGAGATCGTCACACCATCACTTCCTAAAGATAGATAGATATGATATTAGTCTCTTCACTTCCTCATATCATACGACTCACATCTTCTGAAAACATGTGAACCGTAGACTAACTTTAACGCTTGTCAGACGTTAATTAGTGTGGTTGTTGTTCTTGTGTTTTGTGAGTAAATGCAGAGGAATAGTTCACTCAAAAATGGTTTCCTGATTATTTACTCATCCGAGTTTCACTGTATATGATTTTCTTTTTTCAGCTGATGATACATTTTTGGTTTTGGAGGAAAACGTGAACAGGTCTCAAAATAAACCTTTTCTAAAGGTCAAAAATCCATATTTAGGAAGCTTTAAAATAATCTACATTGACCATGGATGATAAATAAGTGTCTTCTCTAGCAAAACGATCAGTCGCTTTCAGAAGAAAGTAAACCATTAACCACCATCAACAAATAGAGCATACAAAGACTGCATGTCAGATCATACTGGAGGACCTGGAAGAGAGTGAATAATCAGAAAATGTCCTTTAATCTCAGTTACCTGTGTGTCGAGGTGTTTGGGGTTCTTCTGTGTTGAAGTCTTCTCTGTGTCGAGGTGTTAGGGGTTCTTCTGTGTTGAAGTTTTCTGTCTCTTTCTTATGTTTCATGTCTCTTACAGCCTCTGCACTGGCGTAGATATCAACAATCCTTTCTGTTCGGTCTTCTGAGTCCATTATTGAACCTTTATATCCATGCTATCATGGTCCGTGTACGTTTTGATAGTTTGTTTTTTCGTTTGAAACACAAAACAAAATAACGAGAAACCACCTTTTTTCGTTTGTCGTTTCAAACCAAAAACAAAGAAACGGTAAAAAAAAAAAAAAAAAGAGCCGTTTTTGGTTCTGAATCCAAAAACGAAAAATGAAAAAACCAAAATCAAATAACGGTCCGATTTTGGTTTTTTGAAATTCCTTTTTCCATTTCTCGTTTGAAGATCTACATTGAAATACAGACAGGTTAGCCACGTGACCCGGAAGTAATAGTAAATATGGCCTATCAAAATAAAAGCCAAGCTTTTAGAACGGTCATAATATGCAGCAAGAAAAATCAAGTAATAAATAGCCTTATATAAACCTGGACCGGAATAAATATGTTAGCAACAGTAGTTTATTACAGCTATTTAATATGGTGCCTATCCAGACATCACCAGTCACGTTTAATGAGCGCATTGTTTGGCTCAATACAGTTGGTAATATAGGTTAACCTAAGAACTTATTGTGTGTGCAGAGTTGTTACTGTTAGCGCTATATTATATAATTAAATTTATATTTAATGTGGTTTCCACCGTAATGGACAGCGAACTGACAGCGATTAAACATGAATTCCCACGTGACGTCATGCGTCGGCCTAATAACGTTACTAATAATGAGGGAGATTGGGATTCCGCCATCAAAATATCAGTCCCTATCTCGTCTTTGCCATTCGATTGACACCCTCCTAAAACTTGTGTTGGTCCTCAAATATAATTTTATCCTAACGCATCATATCTATTTTCAAAAATCCCAAGGACACGCTGTTACCTCACTCACGTTATACAGTGTTAATAGAAATTTATTGAACAGGCTAGTTAACTAATAGTGATAGTAGTTTGTTTATAATACAATCAAAAACGACATATGTGAAGGTTCTCAGTCCTCCTTGTAACGTTAATAATCCAACGAAGTTTTAAATCAAGGGCAGTTCAAAACGATTACAGACACCAGTAGGTGTCGCACTGTGTCTGCTTTGTGCGAGCTACTGTCATGGAGATATTGATTTATGTTCTGTAATTAAAACACTTCCCATTATTTTCATTACAACTGTGCTTTCACAAATCACGTTTCTTAGCACAGCTGCTTAAGGCATTAGCCTACTCAATAAAATGAGCTCTTTCTCCTCATGTTTGATTAATTTCTATGTGCTATTATACTGCGTGAAGTTTTAGGAGTTGACTGTAACACTCACAAATTTAAAAACATGTCTCACATATAGGCCTTCAGTCCAGTGGGGTGTGTGGTTCTAGTGTGTATAATACACAACAAGCAGTATTTCATGCAAGTGAACATAATTTATTTTATTAAAATATTTATATTAATTTATTATTTGCATAAAATAACATAAAATGAATACAACAAAAGGAGTTCTGCAAGTGAGAATAATAGAAAATAAAATTAAACAATTTATTAATTGCATAAAATAACATAACAGATGAACATAACCAAACTTAACTTAAAACCTAAAATAAAAACTAACTAAAACAATCCCCTAACTAATAGTGTCCTTCTAAACATTCACAATCTCCCCCATCCCTGTAATTTCAATTTTTTTTCTTGGAACATCTCGTCCCTGTATTTTGGGCAGTTGCCCACTGCTCAACGCAGACCCGGCATCCAACGAGGCTGCGGCAGCACGGTGCCACAACTGGGTTTTCCCATCACATCTACAAGATTCAGAATATTTTTCAACAAATATTTCAAAAAAAATTCATCTGTCTCATTTCACTTGTTAGTGTTACAGTGTGTTAATAGTTATATATTCCCATTGACTGCAATAATTAAATTTTAATAAAAATTGTAGTCATAGTAATGATATGTCCAAACATTCCCTTGTATCCCCTATATATCTCTGGTGTCATAAGCCTCTTGTTCTATATTGTATGACAGTAACATCCATATTTTTTTTCTGCTGGTTACATCTTCACTGAAGCTACATCACACTTATATTGATACAAATATTAAAATCCAATATGCCATTGTTTTATAGCTGCAGGATTACATTAAACATAAAATGTTTTGGCACATTTCCCTGTAATTAAGCAGTACATATTGGTTTTCTTCTGAAACCCTGGGTTCTGTAGTAGAATCTAAAATAAATCTTTGAACAAAGTTTGGCAGTGCAGTGTCCGTTTATAATGTTGAACCCTTTAATGTGACAGGCAACTTTCAATAGGGTAATGCTATGACTTGATTTTACTGCAGAATATGACTTGTTTGTAGATAATTTACAACTGACTAACCTCTGCATATAAGGCACTGAAACGTTGACCTGACTGTTGCCACCTGGTCACCAGTCAGAGCCACCGTGCTGACCCTATTTGCCCGAGCATATAGCCCCAGGTCCCGCAGTGCTGCTGTAATAGCTGCCAGCACCAGCTCCTCGACACATCGGACAGTTTGGTCATCAATGCCACTGTGGGGTACAAAAAAGTTAGTTTACACAATTCAAGCAAGTCATGCTGAACAGCCACACCGATTATTTGCTGTTATCTATATTTTTGGTTTTCATGACCTAACCCAACTTAACATAAGGACTTTTTGGTTTCACACTCATCCCTTTTCTGCAGAAATGGTTATAAAACCACCTCCTTAACCACAATCGCAAAAAACTTGTTTGGTAACACTTTGCAATAAGGTTAATTTATTAAACATTAATTAATGTATTAACTAACATGAAATAACAATGAGCAATACATTTGTTACAGTATTTATTAATATTTGTTAATGTTAGTTAATAGAAACAACGCTGTTCACAGTGCATTAACTAATGTTATCAAGATTTTAATAAAGTATTAGTAAATGTTGAAATTAGCATTAACAAAGATGAATAAATGCTGTATAAGTGCAGTTCATTATTAATTCATGTTAACTAATGTAGTTAACTAATGTTAACTAATGAACCTTATTGTAAAGTGTTACCACTTGTTTTAAATGTGACCCAAAACCTGCTCAAGCTCATCCGCCAAAAAAATAATAAAAAATCCTAGAACGCAACAAACTTACTAAATAAGGTTATTAAAATTAAACCTACCAGAATAAAAAAAAAAACAGACGAGCCCCCAATTTGTTACAACCCCGGCTCTCAGGCTGCAACAAAAGAGGATGCAACTCAGGTTTTCAAAGATTAACAAATTAATTTAAAACAATACAAAACAAAAGAATAGTGTGGCTTGCGCAAGCACCGACACTGGTGTCTGGGTGGGCAGGCCTAAATAGGTTGGGCTTCTAGCCAGATGCTCCCAATCTCCTTAATTGCCTGCAGTGAGAAACACAGACAGCACACAGTACAGAGGCCCAACACAAAGAGCTCTTGGGCCGTCACACCTTTTAACCAGTTTATTTGTATTCAGCATACTTTAAGTTGATTAGGCATTATCGAATTAAATTATTTTAAAGTCATCTCCATTGCTGGATGGTTTTTGACAGAATTTATTGGTCTTTGTGAATTTGCTTATATGTTGAAAAGGGTTTATTGACTTGAAATTCAAAATTTAAATGTACATGTGGATACTCTGGAGTATTTACTCTGCAGTGCCTTTTATGTAGAAAGAAGTTAGTCTTGAATTCTGTAATAGATGAAGGCTTCTATAAACAGTATGCTTGTTAACTTGTCCTTCTCTTCCGTCTCATCAAATCCTGGTAGGCACTGTCACAGAGGGCAACAATCTTCCGAGCATTCTAGAATCCTAAAGAGAAGATGTTGGGGATGAAATTACATTTTCAATTTCAATTCCATTACTTTTTTTTGATTTTGAACAGACTCCTTGGCAAGTTTAATGTGGTTTAGATGAAAGGCACAACTAACTCCCTATTGACCTTGCCTAATGAAGGAAGTAAGAGAGCCCATTGCTGGTAACCAGGACTGCAACAGGTTGCAAAAGAGTGGGACAATTATCAGCTTAGATGAAAACACGTTACAAAGGCTACAAAATTAAAGTGAAATACATTCAATAAACAAGCTAATCAGACAATATTGAAAAAATAAGTGATATCCAAGATATGTGATGTCAATAATAATAATGAACTTCTATTAAAGGTGCATTCAGCGATCTCACACATTTTTGTCACCTACTGCAAACATCTCCTCACTGTCCGCTAGCTGCCTGTCCCCTGAAAACACTGTAAAAACACAGTCTCTGCAGACAGCCTTTTCTTTCCTTCAGTGATTCTGGTTGTTAACAGCAGGTGTTCATAATTAATGCTCAATCACCACTTAATTATCTCATTAACTTCAACACTGCTTCAATGGTATTTTAACTCTGTAGTGTGCACACATATGAATACTGAGAAGTGTTAATTTAACATGGGCGTTTTTCTGTGTACTATTACATAAATCTTACCCGTTTCATTTACATATGACTGACATATATGAATCACATTTAGTTTATTAATACAATTACATAAATCTTATCCGTTTCATTTATATATATGACTTAAAAATATGAATCACATTCAGATTATTAATTGGTTTGTTAAAACTATGTAACTAATCTTTTTTTTGATTGTGGATTTTAAATGCATGGAAACGCTTCACGGATCTTTCCTGCTGCTTAGCCTCTCAGCGGCTATAGGTTGCCGCTGATAATAATTTCAAACATAAACAAGACGTTACACCAAACAGGATCGCTGAATGCACCTTTAAGTAGGATTTTTTTTTTTTTTTTACAATACTATACCTGTTGTGCCAATGCCTTCGATGAGGCGGTTTCCCTGACCATCACAAAGGACAATGTCTTCCTCTGAGCCCAGGTCATGTTTCACTTTTTCAGATATAGTGGACACATTTGCCTCACGCTCCAAAAAAGTTACATAAAGGGTGCCTCCGTCCGCACGAAGGACTCCACCCTCCACCCTTCCGATTGAAATGCTCCTTTTGACAGATACAAACGGAGATAGAGATACATTTAAAGAGTTGTTTTATCCTTCAGCCTTCCATACCATGCTTTTATGTTTTCCCTCACGGCTTTGCAATAATGCTCTGAGGGTCTATTTGGTTTATGTTGCAACAAACCTCGAAAAGCTTCTTGCGGCTGGTGCAGGCGCTGGTCCTGAACGGACAGCAGAAGCCACAGCTTGTATCATTACGTCACTAGTCACGTGAAAATGACTTCTGAAGCAAACACACTGGTTCACTCCTGTAGTGAACCACCTGACTGCTTTGACAGCCCAATCCAATGTTGACAGGTTTGAAACCTGGCAGCTGTATTTCTTATAAAAGTGAAGGTAAAAAAAAAAAAATAGGAACAATTTACAGAAATTATATTGGATTTAATGGTTTTCATGGGAATTTTATTGGTTGTAATGGGAATGGTCTCTGTGGGTCTCTACTGATATGTGTTGGGTTGTATTGGTGGGGGCATTAAATCCCTAATGGAATATGTCCCAAACAAACACAATACAAAAAATAATTCTGTAGTGGTTTAAATGGTAAAAGCCAATGGTTACTATTTTAATATAAACATTAGAATTTTTGTAATGATTTCCAACTTTTTTTAAGCTGGTCTGTTCTTCTGTCCTTGTTTAAAGAAATAATTTCACACACACATCATGCTTAAATCACCTACATAACTGAGTTTCACAGCACTAACACGGTTTCAGCTTTGATCGCCTCGGTAAACACGTAATAAACGGGGCGTTACTTGCATTTTATGGTTGTCCGCTTTGTTGCATTACATTTACTTCACCAGGAGATGGTGCTGCAATTTATATCTGAATGAAGCTTCGAGTAATGAACAATTTTCGACACAATTGTATCAGAAAGCAATGCTTCATTTGGCCATCACTACGTTTGGTCGGTGAAGATTAAGAATTATTTACCAGTGTTGAAAGTATTGGGGAACACAGAATACAATTTCTGCAGATAAGTTTGCAGCTGTGGTCTATACTTGGAAAGCTAAGAGCTCACAGATAAGGCATGCTCATATCAGTGTCACTAAAATGACATCATCATAAGGCACTTGAACTTGAGGTGGATCATAGACTCTAAAAAATGCTGGGTTGTTTAACCCTAATCTGGGTAAAATATGGACAAACACAAACATTGGGTTAAAAAATAATAATGTAGAACTGTAATCCAACGGCTGGGATCGTCCATATTTTACCCAAATTTGGGTTGAAGGAACCCAGCATTTTTTTGTTAGTCTTCATACCATGCACTCTATAAAAACTATTTTAACAGGAGTTTATTGTAAACATAACTTTGTTGCCGAGTTTGGGCATTCCAGCCTCTTTAACATAACGTTAACTTACACTATTTCTTTCAAGACTAAATTTAGGCTAAACCAATATTAAGCCTAACCTATATTGTATACCTCTTCTCGGATAGGCCTACACTTTGAATTTGTTATTTTTTTCTAACCTTAAGTATTCTCGAAATGTTTTCCAGGGTGATGTCCACTTCCCGGATTTGTATCGTTCTGGGTCCACGCCAGAGGGTGGCTTTGTCCTGCTGGTAATTCATCTTTCACGGAGATGCTGCAAGAGTCAAATCGGCGGTGGTCCCCCAGGTGCAAATGAGCAGTAGCCTAATCTGAATTCTTCTCGCAATTTTTTGCGCGAAAGGAAATGACCTTCAAAATAATCCGTTAACTTTTCAACATTAATGCTTACTGATAGGGTGACCAGATGAGATTGTCTGAAATTCGGGGCGGGGCCCGGAGAAGGGGCGTTGCTAGACCCCCTTTACGGTCTGGGGCATGTGCCCCAGTAGTATAAATCTTCTGTGTCACAGTAAATCTGAAGTTTGACTTTAACAATTTATTTTTATTCATCAATGTATTTAATAGAAATTATATTATAGAGTAATAGAAATTGTCTATTTGCAACGCAATAATAAAACAATCAACGCTTGTAAAACAAAAGCTGACACGCGCAACAGAAATCAATGTCCCGCCCGTCTGTTTCCTAGCAACAGCAGCGCGCGCAAATCTCAGCAGGTACCACTGGAACAAGCCGGTAACGAACTTCCGGTTTACGTTAACCTGAAGATACCGCTATCAGAGAGCCTCAACAAGCCCAAACAACTTGCTTGGATAATGAGGAGTAGAGCTTAGATCGGGCCCAAAAAATCAAGCCCGACCCTACCTGAGCCCGTTGTGTCCGAGCCCGGCCCGACACATAACTGTAATTATGAGCCCGAGCCCAATTTAGACCCAATCATTTTTAATACGTGGGCCGTTAAAACCAGGGGCGACGCCAGATAATATTTTAACGTGTGTTGAGGGGTGCTAAATGTATTATATATAAATACTTTTAATAAATGAGCAAAAATTGGCCACTTAATATTTAATATTCAATTATTTTAATGATCACAATTAAAGTATTAATTTTATTAAATTGAACAAGCACAACATTCGGCATTCAATTCAATATTATTAAAGATTTATTATTAAATATTAATAATAATTATTATTAATAATGTTATTTCAACACAATAGGCTATATCTCGTTATTTCGACATATGTGTGCCGAGTGTGCATGCAACAAGCAAGATGTGCATTTGTAAATCCGGTGACACGCATGCATTGATTTTTATTAATAAACTGGTGTTTTCTGTCAGTGTATGCTGCAAAGATGAAGTTGACGATCGCCATCTCCGTAGTGAACGCGCATAATAGAGAGAAATGCACATCTTGGATTACATAATCAGAGAGTAGCCTATTTCTTTTCATTTTGAATTGTTTCATTTAAAGACATTTAAAGCTTTCTTTAGATAGGCTATATTTCTCATGTCTGAGTTTCGGATAATTTATGATGATACGCTCCTGTTCACGTGCAATGCCAGTGTCCGCAACGCCCATTAAGACTCGCAGGAAAGTTGTGGATATAGAATGTGGTTGGCACGCTATTGAGGTAGCCAGGTACGCTAAAACATGACGAAACAAAAGTGTGTAGCCTAAATAACAAAACTAGTCCTATTTTTATTATTATTGGCTTCTGTAGATGGACTATTTTCAAGCTATTGTTATCCAATTGTTTGGCCTTCAAACACCTTTCATAATACACAGGTCGAGCGGGCCAAGTAGCCCAATAATAAAAAAAAAAAATCATAGGTGGATGACAGATAAATCAGTATAATTAAATGTGGTGAGTTTAATAAAGAGATGGAACTCTCATCACTGTAAAACGCAATGAACGCGCGTCACACATTTACTTTCGTTTTCAACAACTGTCCTAAGGGAAAGCAATCAAAGAAAACGTATCAGTGCTTGACATTATAATGCTTGTCCGGGACACGTGTGTGTTTTGTGTTTGTTTTAAGGAAGAAGTGATATAGCCTAAAATATAGGTAATATAAAAAAATAACTAGGGAATCACCGAAAACACGAGGAAGATTCTGTTTTATTTCATTTACTGCAAGTCGCGATTAGTTGATAATATAGCTCTATAATGTACAGATGGTAACAAAGTTGCGCTGTTGAGGCTCGCCCAGTTATTTATAACATATTAATTACAGTTAAGAAACAATATAGGGTAGCCCTACACACAACCATGCGTAAATTAGGCCCTATGTCATTTGAGCCTATAGTGTCTTATTATTTTAATTGAATGTATTGGTAAAATGTAATAATTTTAAAAGAAATTTAGAGCATAGGCTACATTTATTAGGGGGGAAATGCCCTCTATAAAGGTACAACAATTATTCCGATAAGAGAAACATTAACAATTTAAGTTTGAAGGTTAAAGCCTCTGTTTAGGCTATAAAGGAAATGTAATTTTGCCTAAAGAAGAACTTTTAATTTAAATAAATGTTCATTTTAAATCAGCCTATTTCAGTGTGATATGTTATCATGCTTAGCACTGAGAATTTGAAAGTTTTTAATATGATGATCATGCAGATAGCCTATCTAAATCAAAGAATGGGTGGTTGATGGCTGGCTTATTTATTTTTAACAAGATTTCGAGTGACTCAATGTGCACCAGATTAATGAATTTATCTTTAAAATGTAAAAAATGTTCGTCCGGGGGGCATGCCCCCGGGCCCCATAGTGTTAGGATTTAACCACTTCCAACTCATTTTCAATTGGGGACCTATAGTAGTGCCCATTCTTTGTATGTCGCTAACTCACTTAGCTGGATTTTGTTGGCAATTTGTCATGATCTTTGAATAGTTTGGTTCTTAGACGCTCTTCCTGGGCTTGCTCTCATAGTAACAGGTGCGCAATCTTAAACCTGCTCGCGAGCAGGCTTATTTCATGTTAACAGGATTAGACTGCGGTTTCATAAGCGGAGCTGACACGGGAAGTCCAGCGCAGCTCTAGTGCACTTTCCGAGAGATTTTTTTCCCTTATGACTTTATGTTTGCATTATTAATTTGTTGGAAACGCACTAATTTTCGACTAATCGGAGTCGGGCTTTAACAAAAGCAAAAACTCTTTGCATAAATGTGATCAATAACTCATGGCAAAATATTTGTAGGCTACATTAAGTTTTCATTTTCGCAGGTGAAAGCAACTCATTAATCAAGATTTAACAGTTGAAATGACTATACCAGCCATTTGGATTAGGCCTTACTTGATTTAATGCAGCAAAAAATATTTTACTGTAGCCTACTAACTAAGATCGTTTATTTTCTTTTTTTCTCATGCTTTTTCATAGTTGCTTTTATAAACAGAACATTTATTTAACAGTGACTTTTTAAAAGAGACTAGTAAGGCTAAGTAGGCTAAAAATGACCATTATGTAGAATATTTTTGTACTTTTATTTGTTCCCATGTTCTATTGTTGTGACGGACATTACAACAAACAAATAATGCAATTATTAAAATACAAAAATATAAACTTTATTCTAATAAGTTCTAAAAACATCTAACATGGCCACTTCTAACGGATTTAAATTGTCTGCTACTTTTTGCCAGCCCTCCTGGCTTTTGCAGACTTTAAGGTGTTTCCTGGCATTTTGTATAAAACATTAAAATTCCGAATAAACTATCTTGCTCTGCTGAGGAGAAAAGCTGTGGCAGCGCGCTCTTTGGCCACGCTGAACAGCCAATAGCAGCGTTGCTGATCAATGTTTCTACTATCGATACATATCCCCTTTTAAACCAGCGCATGAACGCACAATTATCGCAGATAATCATAACCGGCAGGTGTGTTCGAAGATCCCAATTAGCCAGATCAGGATTAGCACGATGATATGATCTAGGATGTCATTTGATCTCGGATGTTTTAAGCAACGTATGAAGAATGTGCCCCTGTGCCCCAGTAAAGCTTCACGACTAGCAAACGCCCCTGGGTGGGGGCTTACTATGATATTAGACTGCATAGCCTATATAATAAAAGATGATGAATTTCAAACCTGAACCAAGCATATTTTTATTCAAAGTTCAACAGTCTGTTTAGTTTGCCACACAAAACGACAACAACTTTAACCTAACTTACCACATAACACATTTTTTTTAATTGTCATGTGTTAAAATTTGTTAGCACTGAAAATATTGCTAAGGCAAAAACAAAAACAATTCCAAACAACAGGTTTTCGGAAGCCACTGAGGGATGATGTCCTGGGAACACTGAGGCTAAAGCAAGTCACTGATGTCTCTAAAGTAATGTCAACGCTGACAATGTCTTCTGGTCAAATCAATCAGGCCTTGGAGTCCAGACTTAAAATCTTCTGTTTGATTGTTGACAGCATTGTCCAACATTAGTCACATCTGGCCATTGCAGAGCAAATTCCCTCTCTGCAGTTTCCTGGTCCTGTGCACTCTGAAAGGGGTTGGTGCCAAAGTGTGATACTCTTATCAATGATCCCACCTCTTGCTCATACCAGTCTGCAGCCACTGATGCCTCTGGCAAAAGGTCTGTGGATACGCATTTTGGGCATCCCTCTTTGGCCAAGTAACTGGGGATTCCCTTTACTAAAATTAGTAAAGATAAAAAGGATACTGTGACGAGTGGGGTGGGGCCGAGGGACATGGGAGCGAGGCCGGGGGAGTGATTGGAGATGAACTACACCTGTTCGACCCACCGGTCTCGAGGCCCATGGAGGAGATGGAAGGATATAAAACTGGAGCGACGACAGTGAAGGACGAGAGAGGACCAGGCCTGGGCTTTTAGTTGTGTTTTGGGTTTTATTTGCACGCACCAGTCGTCCGTGAGGGGCTGGTGCGCTGTTTTTGTGTTTATTTTGTTATTAAAATGTTTTTGATTGTCCGCCGGTTCCCGCCTCCTTCTTCCGGATGAATATGAAGGTTTATATCATTACAGATACATTGCTCAAGCTATACAATAAATTTTTCACTTTTTAAAAAAAATAAAATAAATCCAACTTTGTCGAACCACTGTGCATTTTGAGAAGCTGACCCACAATCTTGCTTCATGCGTATAAAGTTAAAACAAGTACAATCAAGCCCAAAAGACCAATTCATACGCATTTAAAAAAAAAGCCGTGGGCTTATTTCCATAGTGGTCCTCTGAGGGGGAACAATCTACGATAGCTTAAGGATTACTGTTGTTATTAGGCAAATTATTCTGTTATTTACTACAACATAACATTTAGGATTTACATAGTAAAATGTGAATTTGCTTTTCCAAAACCACTATGAAAATGTGTTTTAATAAATGTTGCATAAAATTACCTAGGACTTAATGTTATGGTACAAAGCTCGATGATGGTCTCAGAACTCACTTATGATCTGCATCATGCTTCCCCTAATGTTTTATTAAACAAGTTTAAAAATATGTTCATCAGAAAACCACTTAAAATAGTATACAAAAGGGGGGGCGCTAGAGAGCAGCACATGGAGCGGACATAAATTTAGGGAGCTCCCTCAACAAGCCTCCAAAAACTAGTATTATTTGACTATTTTGACCGCGAAAGTTTGCTCAACAATATATAACAGTGAGATGAAGAAGACAAAGCCCAAGAAAGGTGACTCACCAACCAGCGGAGTTGAATATCTGGCTGAGAATCCGTCGTCTATTGAGCACGAGACCGATTGCGGCATGGCCACGGACTCAACTGCTATCCTGTCAGCCATTCAAACTATGAATAACAGTATGAACGACAGATTTAACTTGCTGGAAGGATAGAATACTCTAGGATAGATTTCTTTTTAGTTGATTCTAAAATTATTCCCGGTGTAAAATCAATGAAGCATCACAATAGAATCATCGCTGACCATTCAGCAGTGACAATCTCCCTAGATTTCGTAGAAATTAAGCCCTCCTATAACTGGCGTTTTAATCCTACTCTGCTCTCGGATGTCAAATTTTGTGAACAATTAACAGAGTTGCTAGCGGAGTTTCTCAAATTTAATGACACAGGCGAGGTTTCTGACTCGACACTATGGGAAAGCCTAAAGGCTGTCCTGAGAGGACATATTTCATACGAGTCCAGTCTAAAAAAGCAAAGAGTAAAACGCCTTTCAGACGGCTGGAGGACACTTACAGAGATTCAACAGACTCAGAAGTTCTTAACGAAATTACAGCACTTAAATTAGAATATAATTCGATTCTTTCGAACCAAGTTAATAATATGTTGTTAAAAGTGAAGCAAAAGTTTAAACTTGGGGATAAACCAGAAAAAAAAAATTCTCGTCAGCTGAGGGGGCTACAAGCCTCTAGGGCAATTCATAAAATCAAGAACAAAAATGGTGTCGTTCTAACAACTCCCGGTGAAATCAATGATACATTAAAGAATTTTATGAAAACTTATACAAATCAAAGGGTTCTTCTGACCCCTCCGCTTTAGCAGATTTCCTTCATTCATTACACCTTCCAAAGTTAGGTTGCACAGAGCAGGCAGCTTTGAATGTGGACATAACGGTAGAGGAAATATTAGCTGCGATTAAATCTTTCCCCAGTGGTAAGGCGCCTTGCCCAGATGGTTTCGGGATTGAATTCTACAAAAGATTTGCACAGGTGCTCTTTTCTTTTGCTGTTGAGGATGTTTAAGCATTCTTTTGACAGACATAAACTTCCCCAGTCCTTGTATGACGCAAATATTTCGCTGATTCTTAAAAAAAAAACAAAGAAGAAACTGACCCATCATCTTATCGACCCATATCTCTTTTGAACTCGGACCTTAAAATTTTTACTAAAATTCTGGCTAATAGATTAAATAACTGCATTGGGAAAATTATCCACCCCGACCAAACTGGTTTTATTCCTGGCCGTTTTTCTTTTTTAATGTCAGGCGTTTAATGAATATATTATACACTAGATTTGAATCTAAGGCTAGTGTTGCAATTCTTGCCTTGGATGCAGAAAAGGCGTTTGACCAAATTAAGTGGGATTATATTTTAGCTGTGATTAGAGAATTTGATATGGGTGATGCTTTTGCCTCCTGGGTGAAGTTGTTATACCTCCATCCTTCGGCTTCAGTTCTCACCAATTTTAACAAGTCATCACAATTCCAATTGCACAGAGGCACTCGACAGGGCTGTCCTCTCTCGCCTTTGCTTTTTGCAATTGCAATCAAACCTCTCGCCCTTGCAATTAAAAATAACCCTTTAATTTCGCCCTTGAATTTAGGCCAAATCAACCATCATATTTCCCTTTACGCAGATGACATTATTCTGTATCTAAGCAATCCTGAACAGTCTATTCCACCCTTATTAAATCTGTTGGAAACATTTGGTAAACTCTCCGAATTCTTGGCTGTGACTAACAACATCGGTCCAATTTTTATGCGTAGTCTACCTTTTAAAATAGCCATAAACAGTTTGAAATATCTCTGAGTTAATATACCTAGAAACCCTAAGGATATATATAAGCTTAATTATTTAACAATGCTTGAAAACCTAAAGGACAATATAAAATGCTGGAGGACCTTACCACTATCAATGATGGGGCGTGTGAATGCTATTTCACATAATAAGATGGTGACGTTACCCAGATTCTTGTATCTTTTCCAGAATTTGCCGATTTATTTACCCAAAAAGTTCTTCAAAACCTTAGATTCTATTGTGTTGCCTTTTGTCTGGGGCTTCAAAGCACATAGAATATCTAAATAACATGTGTGTAAGACTAGGTCGCTAGGGTGGTTGGGTTTGCCAAATTTTCAACATTACTACTGGGCTGCTAATTGTAGAGCCTTAACTTATTGGCAGGACCCGCGCCCCGACAGTCCCTCATTTGACATCCCTTCATGGCTTATGATTGAGCATGGTGCCTCAAATTCGTCACTTTCCTCATTACTTTTTGCTAACCCAGCGTCTTTTAAAGCTGGGTTAGAACTAGCAGAGAAATATGACCTTCCTGCTTCACACTTCTTTAGATACCTACAAATTAGAAATTACGTTCGTTCCACTGTGCCAAATTTTGAAATATTATCAGCCGATAATGAATTATATAAATTGCTTACTGGCGTTCCCAACACTCCAAAGTTAGTTACAAAATTTGTTGACTTCTTCACAAGTCAGTTAGATTTTTCCACTATTCATCTGAAAAATGTCTGGGAAGAGGAACTAGATGTTCAGCTCTCTGAGGAGGACTGGGAAAAATGTCTTAAAAATATATACACCTGTTCTATTAATGCCAGGCACCAACTTATTCAGCATAAGGTGTTACACAGATTACATTACTCAAGGGTTAAACTTAATTCTTTCTATCCTACTATCTCCCCTCTCTGCAACAAATGTGAATCTGCGGAGGGCTCTCTTGGTCATCTTTTCTGGGCATGCCCAAAACTGGGTGAATTCTGGTCAGAAGTTTTTCAGTTTCTTTCTGAAGCTCATACCTGTGAGCTTCCCTTAGATCCTGCGACTGCCGTTCTTGGCTGGTCGGCCTCCTTGCGGCGTCTTAATAATGCCACCCGATTGCCTATTCAGTATAGTTTGATGATTGCCAAAAAATCTATACTCTGCATGTGGAAGAAAAATTCGAAGCCACTATTCAAGATTTGGTTGTTAGAACTTTCCTCCACTCTGCATGTGGAAACACGGAGATATAGTATTTCTGGAAATTTAGATAAATTTGAAGCCTCTTGGAGGCCTCTTTTCAACCACTTGTTAAAAATCAATAATGATGAGGCTATTTAAAATGTATTTCTATTCATTTATTTTTTTTATTAGAATTTTGTTGTCATTTCCGTTGACTTCTGTCTTCAATGTAAAGATACCCATGTATATCTCTTGTGGTTCAGTTGTACAATCTCAACTGGGCTATAATGTCACACTAGCCAAAAATCTGTTCTGACCTTCCTTGCCTGTGCCTGGTAATGTGGTTGCAAAACTTGAATCTAACTGGAGTTTTTTTTGTGTGTGTGTGTAGTTGTGTTTGGTTCTGTCCTGTGGTTGTGTTTGGTTCTGTCCTGTGGTTGTATTGTCTATTTGTTTGAAAATCTGAAAATGATACAATAAATAAAAAAAAAAGTATACAAAACGCGTGACATTGTCATTAATAATAGGCATCACACATTTTATAACGCATTTTCAAAATTTAGTTCACAATGAGATGACATGCAATCAGACTCAAATTTTATTGAGACAAACCCCAACACAAACCTGGAATCCTGTGGGCATTCCACGCTTGCACAACACGGTCAATTCCAAGCAGAGCCAACTGGCATGTCAAGGATGACACACAGAATTTGGACATCATGTCCTCCATATCCAACACCTCCTGATCCACTAGTTGGACCAATGCCACTTTTAAAGGGTAGTTCACCCTATTGTTGATTTCAGGCCAAATTCTTTCAATATTGTGATTCTGTCAAAGCAAGATATAAAATGCTTATTTAGATTCTTTACACAGAGAATACTGTCCAACAAGAGCTGATTTCAACACTACACAATTATCACCAACCTTTAGCTTTACATTACGAATATATACAAGCATAATGAATTAATTAAAAGGGAGACTGACATTAAAATCATTGAAACTTACAAATTAAAATCAGGGTGTGTGCATATTTTGCTCAACTGTACTCACCTTTGTTGATGGTGTTTGCATATATGGTGGCCTCTCTGTGTTGTGGCGGTGGCTGGCCAATTTCTCTTGCATGTAAAGAGTAAGGTAGAACTCCTTCCCATGGTCCACTCTTACCTGGTCCCACATCCCATACTCCATCAGGGCACCTCTGCAAGAAAAGATAATATTCCCAATTCTTTGACAGCAGTATGGAGTCTGTTAGTGTCACCTTTAGCTGAAAAATATATAGTATGTCTTATGTTGTCAGGTAGTGGGGAGGTAATCTGAGTGTTGACTGGCTGCTTAAAAGGCAGTATAGCTGCAACAATTATATGATTAGATGAACCCCAAACTACTTCGATAATCAATTAAAGATTTCAGTTCTTCACTAATTTGTAATAAAAACGGCAAACAACTACAATTAAGATGCAGAAATTAGAGTAAACTTTTAAAACTATTTTAAAAAATAATGCTACCTCATAATCCAATTAATTATTTGTATAGATAAAATTGCATTCTTGACATTCACAGATAAGGCCTGAAAATTGGCCAATTTGATTTTAAGGTTCTGTGGGTTTAAACAAACAGTGTTTAAGCAAATCATGAATTGGGATGATTTCCAGAAGCTGGTTCTTATTTTCTTATATCTGGTAAGTTATTTAGCTGTTTTTGGGTACATTTAAAAGGTGGTTTAAATTACCTGTAAATGTCACTGTATATGGTGAGGTTGTTCTTCACAGGCATTGTTGATTTTCCAACAATTTTGCTGGAGAAGCCATCGATCGCCAGCACATGAGTCACACCAAACATAACCATTTTTTCATTCTGGTCTATGTGTACTTTGTGACCCACATAGCCTGCATTATATGGAACAGGATTAAGGTTCCTGGCTCCCTTAAAAACATGCAAAAAACAGACAGAAAATCAGTACATCATTAGAAAACCGTACTGAAATCAAAGAAAAAAAGCACATTGGTGTAAAGCTTCAGACATAACCTACTATCCTGTAGCAAATACATTTAAACCCTCCTGTAACCTACTCTTACAACCAAACAACATAACACCTGAGCAACCACTGTTACTTGATTATCGTACTGATTGAAAACAATACTGCAAGACATTCTACAACCACAATACACTACACTTACTGCTACTATTCATAGTACTAAGGTCTACTACTGCTACAGCTACAGCTGAAGTGAGTACTTGTAATGTTAGTACAATTATTACTGATATAACTATTCAAATACCCTAACCAATTAAACTGTCACATTTACCTCAATGCCAGGAAATCCCAACCTTAAAAATCCAATACTCAATACACTTAATAAGCCTTTAGTAAATCCGGCCTTTATTGACATTAGATCAAACCTACCTGACATCGTGCCCTGTGATAAGGCATGTGAATGTTGCGCAAGACATCTCCCACACGACCTTTCGGATGCATGGACTCCTGCGGCTGCAAGATAGCCGGTCATCATTTTTCTGCCATAGGTAGGACCAGTCTTAAGGTAAAGAAAAGAGAAAAGATGGTTGATTCAATTTCTATTTAGGAGAGACATGTAATACAAACACATACACTGGGGTCATCAAGTGTGAAACCACTAGTCAATGGGTCTACTTTTATTTTATTTTGTTGAAGCATATTGCCCGTTCACAACGTGCATGTTTGCCTACTCAAAGACGTCATACAAACAACATTCTTAAAAATATAAGTCAAGTAGCTTACCTTCATAGTATTTTTTTGTAATTTCAAGTAAGGCTATACATGTAAAAAAGTATGATATATTTATAATGTAGTATACACAAATCATAGTTTATATTGGACCGGATAGAGCAGGGATGGGCAACTTCGGTCCTGGAGGGCCACTGTCCTACAGAGTTTAGCTTCAACCCTAATCAAACACACCTGAACAAGCTAATCAAGGTGTTCAGGATTACTAGAAAATTACAGGCAGGTGATTGTCTTTGCAAAAACGACGAATATTCGCTACCGATGCTCCTCTTTGCAAGCTGCACTCAAATGTCAGATGGTTACTAATGTCCTCATCAGTACAGTCACTAAGCAACATTTGACCAATTACTTCAAAGTAGGGAGACAGACTGGAGTCCATAGTTACAGGCAAAGTGCAGGCTGCTGCTTTGGCGCTTTTTATACAGCCACTCGTTGGCGCAAAATCAGTAGGCCTATTATAATTTGGTCAAGGTCACGCCATCTATGCTTCGGAGAAGCTCTGTCGTGCCATCTAGAGTATGGGGTCTCTGCGGAACAAAAGTGGGCGTTTTTAAATTTGTGGGTTTTTTCAAACTGGTGGGTGCATGCAGTTCTTGAAGTGGGGTGGGGTGGGGGAGCCAAGTGCCGGTACTCTCTTGCATTGGCAAATCATGACATTTGAAATTTCTACAGTGAAAAACAAAGCTTGGAAATATTGCAGGTACAACAACAGTTTATTGTTATTTATTAACAACATAAATGTATTTAAACAATTTAACAAGTCGTTAACCATAACCTCACCATAAAAACCGGCTCCAGATCTGGACCACTTCTGGAAATGACTCGGCTTAGGTTAAATCAAGGATGGTTTTAATGAGCAATAATAACATAAAAAAATATTTTTAAATTGACATAAATTCCTGACCGTATCTGATAATGTAGGACATCGTCTATATTGTCAAAACAAAATATATGCGGTAAATAATAATTAAAAAGTGTTGTTTTGCACAGAGCATTCTTTAATATTTATACCATAGCAAAAAATATTTAGTTGTCATGAAAATCATTCTTTACATGTATGTATTTTAAACATGCATTCGCTCTTAAGCTGACATAGACGCGCAATAGGGTATATTTTTAAGCGTAGATGGTGCGACCATGGGCGCGACTCCGAAACACAGATTGTGCATAGAGATTGCGTGACAGCGGTAGGCAATTATACTGAGGCAGCTTTGAAAAGCTGTCTATGGAAAAGCTACAGAAAACTTTGGGCCCATGGTGGGTCTATCATTGGATAATGCCTGATGAATTTTGTTTTTCTAGTACCTCATATTCATTCACGTATAATAGTCTTCTTTGAAATGTTTTGTTTCCATTCCATATTGATTTTAAAGGCTAGTTGTTGTCAGCAATTACTAGGCATATTGGCAATGATAAGCAGAATAGCCTATACTTAACAACTGCCATCATTATTTGATACAAGACCACACTATGAGAACACCTAAAGTTTTGATAATATTTATGGAATATAATTTATGGAATTCTACTTTTACATACATTTTTCAGATAAAGTTAATGTAAGCATAGTGATGCACAGTTCACTTCTCCATCATCTATTGTGATATCTGTCATTGCACAGTCCAAATGATATATTGAGCTGCAGTCAGAGGGACTGAAAGCAAACAAAAGTTGAATGCTTATGCTGATTAAGACACACAGGCTAGGTGTACAGACACATTCTCATTTCTTAATTTTATGCCATTCTAAAACATTTTTATGTTAACATTGAAATATAAAGTCAGTGCTGCCAGTCTGATCATAAGTAAGGACATTCAAAGTATGGACAGATGAGGTCACCACCAAGGAGAGCCTTGAGGATTATACATCATCAGTGTGACACGTTACATCAGCAAATGGTGGTGATCACCTGACTGATAACATCACAAATTGCCATGGGATGTGCACGGCCCAGGACCGGAGGGCTCTGCAGCGGGAGATTAAAACTGCTCAGAAGATCACTGGTACCCAGAGCCAAAAGGATACAAAAGGACAGTACCCACCCAGCCACAGCCTGTTCATCCTGCTGCCTTCTGGGAAGAGATATAGAAGTTTCTGCTGCCACACCAACAGACTGCAGAGCAACTTTTCCCCCCAAGCTATCAGACTCTTAAACTATAGTTCATCCTCAGCACTGCTCCATCATAGTCAGCACTGCTGATCATAGTTTATTTCTGTTTACCATTTTTATAATTGCTTCTATATTAGCCTGATAATGTCTGCTATGTACCAGAAGGGAGTTACAAACTCAATTTATACTTTATACAATTATATATATTATATTGTGACAAAATATACCCACCTAACTTAAAGAAGAATAAAGTGAATGTTTTGGATAGACAGAGTCAAAAGTTATGACCTTAAAATGATTGAAATGTTGTGGAAGGATGAGGAAGCAAGCAGCTCATGTGAGGAAACCCACCAACATCCAAGAGTTGAAGCTGTTCTGTACAGAGGAATGGGCAAAGATTCGTCCAAGTCAATAAGCAGGACGTATCAAAAGTTACTGGAAACGTTTTGTTGCAGTTATTGCTGATGTAATCAGCGTTGACAGCCTGTTTTTAGTAATGTAATTTATGTTTTTGGGTTTTCTTTACAGGACCTTGTAAAATGTTCTTACCTTAGGGCTTAACAAATGTTCTGCAGCCATTGATTGTACATGCAATGCCCTTGAAAGCATGTATGTGCTATATAAAGTTTCAAGACTTGTATGGATTCTCTTCACTTGCATGACACAATCAGAGTTTTGTATGTTATACAAACTGGAATGTGTATAGAGAAGAAAGATTCACACAGTATATAGCACACTGATAAATCATTCTTTTGGCCAGATGGCCTACATTAGGATTAGGACATGTCTGATGTGAGTTTGTTGTCTGAGCTGCTATAAGAAGCTGATAGCAGTGTTATAATCAGGTTAAAACAGAAGCAGGTTTAACTCTGGGCTGGGTGAATGATGATGATGGTAACTAGGCAAATAAAATCAAAAACAAAATAAAATGAACAACAATAAATACATCTGTATCAGTAATATTGATTTAAAACAGTTACCAAAGACACCATACAGTCAGTCATTTAAATACTGCCACCTGCTGGTAGAAAGGGGGAACAGTTATCCATTACGGTGGAAACCACATTAAATATAAATTTAATTATATAATATAGCGCTAACAGTAACAACTCTGCACACACAATAAGTTGTTAGGTTAACCTATATTACAAACTGTATTGAGCCAAACAATGCGCTCATTAAACGTGACTGGTGATGTCTGGATAGGCATGATATTAAATAGCTGTAATAAACTACTGTTGCTAACATGTTTATTCCGGTCCAGGTTTATATAAGGCTATTTATTATCTTCTTCTAACGTTACTCTGGTATAACGTTAGCGCTGCATATTATGACCGTTCTAAAGTCTTGGCTTTTATTTTGATAGGCCATATTTACTATTACTTCCGGGTCACGTGGCCAACCTGTCTGTATTTCAATGTAGATCTTCAAACGAAAAAATGGAAAAAGGAATTTCAAAAAACCAAAATCAGACTTTTATTTGATTTTGGTTTTGTCATTTTTCGTTTTTGGATTCAGAACCAAAAACGGGAGAAGGGCTCTTTTTTTACCGTTTCTTTGTTTTTGGTTTAAAAACGACAAACGAAAAACAGGTGGTTTCTCGTTATTTTGTTTTGTGTTTCAAACGAAAAAACAAACTATCAAAACGGTCCGTGTATCTTTTGGTCATTTGATTTTCTATTTAAAAATAAATAAAGATAAATGAGAAACGGTTTGATTTTCGTTTTTTCGTTTTGTTTAAGAAACGCAAAACGAAAATGTAGCTGGATTTTTCGTATTTTTGTTTGTGGGTAAAAAATGAGATTATGCTTTAATATTTGTTTGAATGTGTGGGCGGCGCTGAAACGCCCCTTTCACCCTTCTGTACTGCACCGACAAGCAGCAACCGCAAGCTCAGTTCATTTTTACCAGGAGAGAAGCGGCAGACAGCAGAGCATATTAATCCCGCGGATTCTTTGCTAGTGGTGCTTGCAAGATAAAATAATAATAATAATAATAATAATAATAATAATAATAATAATAAATTAATTAATTAATTAATTAATTAATTAATTAATTAATTAATTAAATAAAAAATAATATTATAATTTTCCAGCTGCTGCATGTTATTGACAAAGCAGACTTGACAACTTTATTATTTTAATTATTTTAATTTTTATTTTATTCTAGGCCATTCATAAAAAAAATAAAATGGGAAAAACCCAACCCCACATTTATAATAAAATTTATATTAAAATAAGTTAAGTTTTCCCCCATAATTAGTCTACTTTAAATGTTTTAATTATAGGCTATAGGCTACTTAGAATTATGAACTGAATTCACGAATTCTGTAGATGACAGTATGAATATAGTGATGGTGTGACATCATTACAGATAATGAGTTCAGACGGGAAACACTGCACCTCTCGTTGGTTTCATTTGAATTACATAGGCCTAAATATAAAATTATTATTATTATTTTTCAATTTAAATGGATTATTTTAAAAGTAGACATGTCCAGCTAGACATGGTTCGTCTGATGCATGAGCCTGGTTCATTTCTGACGTTTCAGAAAGAAGTTAATGTAGACCGAGATGGCAGAAAGCACATTGTGTTGAGTTTTGTAAGGTTTTCGTGTTATTTAGGGTGTTTTACGATCCAAACTGACGGAGCTGAAGCTCTTTCCCCTGTTTTCGGGATGGAAGGTGTGGATCGGGATCCGCCGATCAGAGAAGTGCAGCAGACTACACTCTACAAGATAAAGCTTCAGTTGCTGTTGTTTGTAATAGCAAATGAAAACATAGGCTACTTGTGAGGTTTTTCTTAAATAGGTATAGAATAAAACTAGTAGGCTAAAAATCCGCATATTTCATGTCATTGTAGATCATATAGGCCTACAGTAAAATTCAAATGTCATTGAATAAATTAATTTCTGTATGGTCAAAAAAAAATTATATATATATATATATATATATATATATATATATATATAAAGCTTGCAAGCACCACTAGTATAGAATACGCGGGATTAATATGCTCTGCTGTCTGCCGCTTCTCTCCTGGTAAAAATGAACTGAGCTTGCGGTTGCCGCTTGTCGGTGCAGTACAGAAGGGATGAAAAGGGGTGTTTCAGCGCCGCCCACACATTCAAACAAATATTAAAGCATAATCTCATTTTTTACCCACAAACAAAAATACGAAAAATGCAGCTAAATTTTCGTTTTCCGTTTCTTAAACAAAACGAAAAAACGAAAATCAAACCGTTTCTCATTTATCTTTATTTATTTTTAAATAGAAAATCAAATGACCAAAATATACACGGACCCAAAACGTACACGGACCCTACTGGTTAATAAGTAAATACTACAAACCAAAGTAAAAAACAAACCTGAAGCTGAAGAACACCTAAACGTTAACGGAAAAGACCCACGAACCTGAGTGACTGAGGGAGAGAGAGAGAGAGAGAGAGTGCTGTTCTCTTCTCAGTGTTCTGTGCCTGAGTGAGCAGTAGTGATGTCCGATTCGTGAACGAATCGTTCAATTTAACCGGTTCTTCTTAGTGAACCAGTTGAACCAGTTCACCAAATCAAACTGAATCGTTTGAAATGTTTCACGTCTCCAATAAGCATTAATCCACAAATGACTTAAGCTGTTAACTTTTTTAATGTGGCTGACACTCCCTCTGAGTTCAAACAAACCAATATCACGGAGTAATTCATTTACTCAAACAGTACACTGACTGAACTGCTGTGAAGAGAGAACTGAAGATGAACACCGAGCCGAGCCAGATGACGAACAAACAAACAAACGCCCACTTCTGGAGCAGTTCTCGATCTCGAGTCAAGAACCAGTTGCATCGGTTTTCGGATCACCAGTACACTGAACCGAGAATGAAATTCACTGTGCTGGCTCTCCGACGAGAGAAATGCAACATTCACAGATTACACAATTCGTTTTCATTTAAAAAACATTTCAAGCTTTCTGTAGATATATTTTTAATATAAAATCATTATCAGGAAAAAAATTAAAGTGATGAGACGGCGCCTCCCTGTCATCGTTCGCATCCGATTTGAGAACCGATGAACTGATGATACTGCGCATGCTTGTAATTTTCAAGTATTTTGTTAAAGCTGAAGTAGGTAACTTTTGTAAAAATGTATTTGTGAAACCTGTCATTATGTCCTGACAGTAGAATATGAGATAGATAATCCGTGAAAAAATCAAGCTCCTCTGGCTCCTCCCAATGGTCCTATTGCCATTTGCAGAAATTCACCGCTCCCGGTAAGAAACAACCAATCAGAGCTGCGGTCCGTAACTTTTTTTTTGTGTTCAAGATTTACAAAATGTATATAATAAGTGAGTACACCATGAATCAATTTTCCAAACCGTGGTTTTAGCCTGTCCTGAATTACTAGGGTACATCTATAATAAGTGTTTATATTCTGACTATTTTAGATTGCTTCGGGGGTACCGCGGCGGAGTAACCCAGTACCGTTGTGATTCTTCATAGACATAAACAGAGAGAAGTAGCTCCGGCTACAATGTTCTTCCGCAAGATGCAAGCAGTTCTGTTTATTAACCGCTAGAGCGTCAAAAGTTACGGACTGCAGCTTTAAACATCGAAAAGTATGATAAAATAACTATATTTTATTTAATTTTTTAAGATGAATGTTTCTAATCTGTATATTGTAGATAATGTATAGGGCATAGGGGTTTCAGGGAAGTTGGACAATAATTAAGACTCTATGTTTAATAGGAATAAGGGATGATTTATGAAATATCTGTACTGTATGTATTAATGATGACACATTCACAAATTGAGTTTGTAGTAAACAGAACATGAACACGAGTAGAGCAGCGGATGATACTGAACTGCAGCTCGTGCCGGTTAGAGTGATTCTCGTTCTCGAGTCAAGAACCGGTTGCATCGGTTTTCGGCTCACCAGTACACTGAACCAAAAACCGTTTCTTTCGGACGTGTCAGATTTGAGAACCGAGGAGCTGATGATACTGCGCATGTGTGATTCAGCATAAAGCAGACTGACACACAGAGCGTCTGAACCGAACTGATTCTTTTGGTGATTGATTCTGAACTGATTCTGTGCTAATGTTATGAGCACGGGTAAACTGAGGGCTTGAATGAAGGGGCAATCTGGCGAAACGTAAATTCATTTAATAACAAATACATCACAATGGATTATGTATAATAAGTGGATCGTGGTTTCTGCGCTGATGACACCTAATTTATTTACTTTATATCTTCAAGACTTAAATCCTTGTATGCACATTATTGCTGTTACTCTATTTGGGTGCATTGTTGCAAAACTCAAATGTAAACTTTTCATGATTATGAGGTTTTTAACTGACTAAAGTTATGATTACAGATTTATAAATAAATAAATAAATATATATATATATATATTTGATTGACGTGACGCCATTACGTCATATCGCCAATGACGTCATTACGTCGAGCTTAACAGAACCACTGAACCGTTTTTTTCAACCGGTTCATTGAATCGAACCGTCCGAAAGAACCGGTTCGCGGAAAAGAATCGAACTTCCCATCACTAGTGAGCAGAGCGTGACACAGCAACATGTGTTTAGGGGAGGGGCACTGTGACTAGCCTATCACAGAATGTAGACACGGTCAGCAACCCAATGAGAATTTTTATTTAATCCGAGCACAGATATTGACTTGTATTACTTGTATAATACTTGTCCTCGGCAAAAGTGCTTTATCCGTACCAGATACTCGTTTCAGCCGAGTATCCAGCTCAACTCGTAATATTATGCCTATATTTTAATTTATATTTTAAATATAAATATATTTTTTCCTTTAATAAAACAACATGCATTTTTGTTATTCGTTACCTGTCCTTTATTTTGACTTAATTTTCAACTTATTGGGAAAAAGACATTTGTCTGTAAACTGATTAAGAAATTGTTGCATGTTTAAACATGAAGCACTGTATAATTTCGTTCCCATTATTTAGGCCTAATTTGCCTAAAACAAGAAACGAATAAAATTAAACCTGCACGATAAAATCTTTGAAACTCTAAAGAATTAATAAAACGTCCTCACAATTAAACTCAAGTTCTCTCATTATAATCAAAAAAATAACTTAATTAATTGACAACTTAAGTGATTTTAAAGGGAGCCTTCTTTATTTGCTTTTAGTGCTGGGCGATAGCATACGGCCTAAAAAAAAAATCCCCGATTTTTTTTTATTTTAGAAATAAAAAATCTGATTTATGATTTAAACCGATTTTTTAATCAATATTCAAATGACAAAGACATTTTACAAAACAAGTTTTAATATAGTTATTTATCATTCATTTAGCAGGCAAATTTATAACTGCAACAAGATGATTTAAAAAAAAACAGTACTGTTATTACCTTAATGCTGGAAAGACTTTATTTATTTTTATTTATTTATTTATTTTATTTTAATATATTTTCTAGTCTACATTGCCATCTCATTATGCCGCTGGTTTAGTTTTTTTTTTCTTTTAGAACTTATTTGTAAATAGAGCAGTCACTGTCTGTGTCTACACCGGACGCGAGAGTTGTCATCTGTGCCTCACTGCGCTAAAAGTGTGTCTAAACTTGATGACATTACACTATAGTGTCAAATCATCTGAACACAGTGTCAGAACATTTCATCATAAACAGAACGAGCATCAGTTCACTGATGGGGATCGTGTCCAATGTATCCATCACTGGGTTCTGTTGTCTTTTGTTGGATCGCTCCACTGGTGTCCGGTGTAGACCTGGTGTGTGTTTTTTATTGTTTTATTTTACAGCCCTGCTTGTTTTAATGTTTTTATTAAATATCTGTATTGACTGCATGGTCATATTATCGAATTATTTACTGCCATGCGACCTACAAAAGTAAAGCTTGGCGAGTCGATCAACGAGCATTGCTGCAGGTTGATTTTTGGCGGATGTGCTGTGCTTGTGTTCGCGCGGTCGTCTTCATTTCGTCGGGTGAAACATCTCTCTCACTCGCAGCAGAGTCTGTGAGAAGCAACAACTTCCCCTTCATGCGTACTGATACCAGAAACACGCTCCACCTTCACTCCGTGAATAAAGTATTTCAGTATATTTGAAATGTTATGTTCATAACGTAGCATATAAAATAATAATAAAAAAAATAACAGGAGAGTTTCAAAGTGGCTTAAGCTATTTTGTGTAAACTTTTTTCCTTATATCACATGCCAAACTAATAACATTGTAAGCATTAAATATTTAATTGCTGCTTTCTGCTGTGAAAATTTTGCTTGTGATGAAAATAACAGTACATTTTTGTCAGTTATTTTATCTAAACAGATCGATTAACTTCAAGATTTCAAAATCAGATAGCATGCTGATAATGTAGCACTGTAAGATTACATTTGTTTGAACGCATTATTGTGAAAGCGATTGCGTGTGAATCTGTTTAAATCATGCTTTAACCCGAAAATAATCAGTAAAAGAAACAGACAAACTCTTAACATCCTGCTCAACTTCTGCAGTCATTGTAACCTTCTGATCGAGCTAAATATGTTTAACATGAATTCTTGCTAAATATGCAATTATATTATGGGCTGTTGGCATGAATTGTACTCGTGATGGAGCGCTCTTGGAGCGGGTGAAAACCACGAAGCTCATATTCAAGTGTTTGTGCAAAAAATATTTATGTGCATTAATGACAGGGAGGCGCCGTCTCATCACTTTAATTTTTTCCTGATAATAATTTTTTTATTAACATAATATCGTGGTGTCTCACATACATTAAAATATCTACAGAAAGCTTGAAATGTTTTTTAAACTAAAAAGAATTGTGTAATCTGTAAATGTTGCAATTCTCTCGTCGGAGAGAGCCAGCACTGTGAATTTCATCCTGCAGCCGACAAGAAAACATTTGTTTATTAATAAATAATTAAAATGTCTCATTTTTCACAATTATTAGGCTACTTCTGCATGTGCTTTGTTGCAAACTTAATGCATGTGCTTGAGTGCAGAATATATTAAGATTTGATTATGTAAATTTAATATAAACCTCTGATTAGTTGAATATAACAAACAAACAACTAGAACTAGAAAAATCTTACATGGGGGCAGAACATTTTTTTAGTCTATAACCAAAACAACAGTCCTATATAAACCAGTTCAGCAATTAAAAGCCTCATAAGACACTGTCCATATGAAAGAGCAATTCACACCTTTATCTTGACCCCCACAAGCCATGCAACTACCCAAAACCCAACCCCCTCCAGCTGAACTGAATTCGGTCTGTGTTTTGGCTCTGAGGAACGGTGTGTTACTGGGCTGAAACATGCCTTCACTCAGCAGCACTACTCTTTGTATTCATTATTTTCACAAGACCATAATGATAATAACAAATCATCAATTAATAATTAATCATTATTTTACAAAAATCATTGTTATTTGTGATCGTGGATGTTTGCGGAAGGCTTTAAGACCAAGCGGAATCCTCTGTTCCCGCCTCACAGCGCGCGGGTCTTGAGGCTTCACTGTCTGCGGTTTGACTTTACTGAATCAGATTGAGGCGAATACAACTTTTTGATCATGAGACCAACATTTAGCAAGCAGGGAAACATTCATTCTAATGGAAGGAAGACGTATTTCATTGAGCTAATGCTGTTAAATAGAGAGAGAGAGAGAAAAAAAGAGAGAGAAACCAGTCTAGGGCTATTCTTAAACTTGGAGCTCATTATATTGAAGTACAAATCCAAACACCAGAAACGTTATGCAATTTATGAATAATGAAATGTCATGAAAAGTATGCATTTTATTTATTCACATGCTGTATGGTTGAAATAATATTTTATTTCACAACTTTAAGTTCAGTTGTTAAAAAAATGCTTTATTGGCTAACGTTTCATAAACCTACAGTTGTTATATGCTCTAAAATCCATGCCATTAGTAAATTCACAGTATTTTCACCTCCTAAATCACTAACCTTTAAAGTCACAATTCTATAATGGTCAAAATTACTCAGGCCAACGGTATTTTTTATTGACATTATTTTATAATTTTTTTTTTTTTTTTTTTTTTAATAATTGCAGCCTACATGAATAGGTAAAGCAAAAAAATATTCGGATAGTCCCTTATTTTCTTAAAGAATAAACACGTATTTTCTACAAGAATAAACATGATAACATATTATTAATAAAAATAATTTAAGCAATTAAAACCTTTTTTTAACTTGAATTTAAATACTATTAAACTAACTTTAAATTCTCAAGGAGTTTATAAGTAAAAAATGGTAAAATGTCACAGTGCATGTTAAATTGCCTAAATGAACTTGTGTTAACAGTATAATTAGAACTAACAATATAATTAAATTTTTTTAAATGAACAATTCCTGTATAAAATGGGACAGCAACCTTTATATCAAACATTTTTAAATCGTCCACAGCTGAGCATCGCGGGAGGCTGATCTGAGCCAGAGCACGTGAAGTGAATGTGCTGCACAAAGTCATTTTCAGATACAATGAAAAAAAAAAAAACAACCTGTATAGCCTAGATTAGGCCCAGGCTCTGTTCTGAAGTATAAAAAAAATTATAATTACTGTTAACCCAGAGTAACACATTTTAACGGATTTATCGCCTATTTTCATTTGCTGGATGTTTTCTTTATTTTTTTATTTTTTTTTAAATAAATTAAGTTTGTCAGAGGAAAAAATATATGAGTCCTGTATAGGTTTTATTTTAACAGATTAATCACCTATTTTCGTTTGCTGCATGTTTTTTTTTAAACATGCTAAAAAATAAATATTTTTTATTTTTAGTTTATGAGAGGAAAAAATATAAGTCAGGTATAAGTTGCATTATATTACATGTAGAAATAATAACGGCTGGCCTAATAATGTTATAATGTACCAACAGGATATTTTTAGTTCCCTGCACTTTACAACAAATCCTTTAAATTTAACAAATTTATCAGAACAAAACAAGAATTAAAAATATTTAATTCCAATGGATAAATATAATTGCAGTATATAAAAATATAGGCTTAGTAATAAAAAACCAAAAAATAATAATAATTTAAAGCTAAGCATAAGGTAAGGTTGGGCTTTCTCATTCGAGAGAAATCCAAACGTTTCCATATTCGTGATGTTGCCCATTTGAAGCTTAACTATTATTCATGAGGTAAATAGGCTTTGTAGTTCACGCTTGTTTCAGTATCGATGGAAAAAAATCATAATTAACAATATGTAAAAGTGCTAACGCTGAATGTCTGGTGAACGACTGCTGTTTCCAGTGAATATGTGCGCGAGGCACCAGCGTGATCAAACAGCTGAAGCAATACATAAGGCATAATTCAAAAATGCAAAGTGTTGGTAGTTTGAAAAATCAAGAATAATAACAGTTAATTCTAATTATTGTTAAATGCTGGACCATTTCGCTCTGCATTATATATTCGCTATATATATATATATATATATATATATATATATATATAGGCCTTATATTTATTTACTGTTTAATAAAAATAGCATGCATATGATCCTTTGTGTAAAGGTCTTCTTTTAATTTTTTTTTGAGTAGACTGTAGCCTAAGACTATCCTATATTTTGAAATTAACAAATTGTACATTTTGTAATGTTTTATCATAATGTTATTGTTGTTTTACTTCCTTCTTGTATCTCATTTTACAATTACATTCATTTCGCAATCCGTCCCTTTGCGCCACCTGGCGGTAGTCTCGCGAATGATTTTAACACGCGACTTAATTACAGTTACCGCCGCGGTGGTAATGCCCAATTAGGCTGTCCACCTACTGTACTCCTGATCTGTGGCACCTGAGCAAAACGGCTGGACGACAACCTGAACTGGCAGACAGACCATGATTAAACAAAGGCTACAGCTACAGAGGGCCACCCAGGATCATCAGCACACTTGCCCACAGCTGCATCATCCAGTTAAAGGAAATGGAAAATGCCCAAAAGGAGGCCGGAGTACTGGAAGCGTGCGCAGAACTGCCAAAACAACTGGACCAGCAAGTGACAGCGGATGAAGAGGACAAGGAGCTACAGGAGGAAGTGGAAAGCTTCAAGAGGCCTTTACAAAACCTGCACAGACACTGAGCATAGAAAGCAGTTGGGATAAAAGCCAGAGAGGCTCCAGCAGGCTGACGCTCTCTTAAGTAATGGCCCTGGTGAATCGAAGCAATGCCTGTGAATGCCACCTGCAAGAAGCCAAAGCTGAAACCCAAGGCCTTGATGTGGCCACAAGACAACCCAAACACCAATCGGGTAAAGTCAATCAAAGCCAAGGTGACCTCAATGTCACAAATGAACTGTAATATGCTTGCAGACCACAAGGTGAAAACACTACACAAAATTTTCCCTGACAAGCAGGCCCAGTCCCCCCATCCAAGAGTCCAAACCTGCGAGCCAGCCACCACAGGGGGGTGGGGCAGGGTCCCTTCCAGAGAATCACTGCAGACACACACATCATGTGGACCCACATACCCCAACAAGCTGGCCAGAGACATTACAACTGTCAACCTAAATACTGCAAAAGGCCACAACACTTGCCTACTTGCAAAATAGGGTCTTCTATGCTTGAACTCTGCCATTGTGACCACACAAGACAGACTATCAGCTCAGGATCACCCCCAACCTTGAGGCACACAACATCCCGTACGAGCAGACTGAAACTGTCAAAGCAGATTACAAAAAAACTACAACTACTTGTCTACTACAACTAGTCTATGGCAGATGACAGAACAGGCAACAAGGGAGGAAGGTTTCAACTCCAGAACCTTCCCTCCACCTGAAGTCCGCAGTACGTTGGCCTACAGAGAACACAGCACTAGAGACCGCCATAGAGACTGTTAAAATCCTGCCTATCTCTGCACAGTACCAGAACTGACTCTGGAGAGCACATGGGAGACTGTTAAAATCCTGCCTATATCTCTGCACAGTACCAGAACTGACTCTGGAGAGCACATGGGAGACTGTTAAAACCCTGCCTATCTCTGCACAGTACCAGAACTGACTCTGGAGAGCACATTAGAGGTTGTTAAAATCCTGCCTATCTCTGCACAGTACCAGAACTGACTCTGGAGAGCACATGGGCCAGCATGAAAAGATCCTGAGGACATTAACCCTCTGAAGTCGATTAACTCGTATACGCGTTATGAGGTTTTACTCCTGATAACCCCGAAAATAACTTAAATTACACTTTCAGTTTTGATCGTACAGATAAGACCAATACATCAATCGAATCTGTAAAGGGTCTACTTTTTGTATACAGACATAATAACAACAAAACTTTGTGCATTTATAAAACAAAGATAACAAACAAGGTGTGCTGTTTGCAGCCTTTGTCTGCGCTGATCTTCATTTACAAATGTGTCATTAAAATGAACTGTAACTCAGTGAATACTCAACAAAGAGAGATGAGAGATATATCTATAGAAAGCTTGACATGTCTACTGTGACGAGTCAGCTGCCTCCTCCCAGATTGTCACCGGCACCCCGTCCTAAATCGCCGCCCTTCACCAGGCTCCCGACTGGAGCGGGTGTGTGAGAGGAGGGGCGCTGGACTAGTGTGTGATGGGGCACACCTGAGTGAAATGGAGCCTCATCACCGCCGCTGTTTAAAAGCCCAATGCACCTCTCCTCGGGAGACCGGTCTCTTCCCCGTGCATGCACACTGGTGTCCTCGTGGGTCCAGGAAGGGTGCGTTGAGGGACACCCGTGCCACTAGAGACGTGAGCTGCCGGACCCGCGATCTGGATGGGAACCGCACCCGTTTACACGGCCGACGGGCCAGGATGCCGGGCCGTCCATCTCCTACCAGCGCCGCGGCCAACGAGAGTGATGCGGCCGCTAGAGCAAGCCGCCGCCCCTCGCGCACCGGACGGAAGAGGGGAGCGCGTGCGGCCGCCGGACTCCGCCCCTTACCTGGACCCTTCCTCCATGAACACTGCCCATCCCACACGAACCCCGCAGCACGACGAGGACACCAGATTCCCTGTTTATTTTGGACACTCTTCCCCTTTGGCCACTTTTATCCCCTGTTTTATTTGATTTTCTGTTAATAAAAGCCTCTCCGAGGCCTGACGCCACGCCCACTGTGTCTGTCTTGTGCTCCTCCCGTCACACTACTTTTAAACTAAACAAGTGCTGCCGAAAACAAATATTCTGTGATAAAGTAATCCATATGGAAACAATGCGATGTCTGTTTCACTGAAGCGCGCAGCTTCAATAGGCCCATACAACAGAAGACAATGCAGAGAGACTGTTGTTCAAGTTTTTTTATTTTACTGTTTGCTTCGCGATGAGAGGAATAAGACATAATTCACCCCAAAAAGATGTGATGTAGTTGAGGATTTCAGATTTGGATTTCCTCAGAAAAAAATTATGAACCACTTTATTCAGCAGAGATCAGTCTCTGCTGAATAAAGTCTCTGTTACACGCGTCTCGCGTACGCCCTGGCCCAGAGTCCTCAAATAATTAGTAGTGCTAATTTTTTTATTATTTTTTTGTCTTCAGATTCTGATTGGTCGAGCTGGGGAAACGAGGCTATAAAATGGATGGAGGCGGACCCTTTCATTCTCTCTCTGCCAGCCACAGACTTCTCCATTATCACATCTTCTCCTGCTCCTATCTTGTTGTTATTTTGGAGCAGGGAGCCCCAGCCTGTTTCTGTTAGTTTAGTTATTTCTTTATTATGTTGCTGGGCTCCCTATCTCATTATTTTGGTTACTTTTGTGAGTATTTTGTGTTAAAATAAAGGATTACTTTGTTGTGTTTAGGAGTATTTTTCTTAATTTGAGACCCTTTACATGGTATTGTCATGGGAAATACAGGTGAGTGAAGTGTTTTTTTTCTCTCGTGCACTGTTTTTTTATTCATTTTCTCCCGTTAGGCTAAAGAGGTGTTGTCCTTTGGGCTTCACATATTTTTTTTTTGTGTTGATAGTGTCGCGGGGAGTGGTTAGTGTTAGCTGCGAAAGCAGTTATCTCGGGAGCACGTCTGTAGGCTATTGGGTGGTCGTTTATTTGACCTCACAAACCTACTGGTTTTCAGTGCATAAAAACCCGCCGCAGAACCTGCATGAAGACCAGGGTTTTAGTGAGACAGGTGAGGTTGTGTAAGGGAGGTACAGGTAGAGGGGTGCATTGGTTTGCTTCGTATTTATGCTGTGCACTATTTTGTATCACCACTTCACTTCACAGTGCATTTCCCAAATAACAGTAGCTATTAATTGTGTATTTTGGCTTCTGTTGTTGTTTTGCTGTTGGCTGGATGAGGCTTGACAATGTCTTTTTGTCCTCTCTAAGTGTTTTCTTTATTTTGACTGCGTGTTTTTTCGTTCTCATTATGGAGTTTAGTCTAGAGGACTTTGTAGCTCACCCAAATTTAGAAGAATTTGAACAATGCACTAAAAATAATCTGATCTCGATTTTAAAGTGCCCATTTCAAAACAAGATAAAAAACAAGATATTAAGTAACAATTGCACACTGCCTTAGCTGAAAGAAAGTTTCTCCCTCCTATCAGCGCTGTCCCTTCACATGTTGTTACGCATCCCAATCATGAGCTCCATAAACTGGAGTTACAAGTGGAAATGCGACGCTTGGATCTTAAAGAAAAAGAGCTCCAGCATGAGTTTGAGCTGCGCAAATTTGAAATCGAGGAGACAGGAAGACGTGAATCATTTCGCGTTAAAGCTAGACAGTTGAGCAGGGATTCTGCTATGGACATAGATTTTGATGTTAATAAATGCATTCGTTTAATCCCGCCTTTTTCTGACAAAGATGTTGACAAATATTTTGTGCTGTTTGAGCGAGTAGCAATGACCTTAAAGTGGCCTACGGAGGTTTGGCCTCTAATCCAGTGTGTATTTACGGGCAAAGCCCAGGAGGCGATGCTTCTCTTTCGCCTGATGCAGGTTTAGATTATGACCAGGTGAAGTCTGCAGTTCTAAGGTCTTATGAGTTGGTTCCTGAGGCTTATAGGCAGAAGTTTCGCCGTTATAAGAAGGCCGAGGGCCAAAGTTATGCTGAATTTGGTCATGAGAAAATTGTATTGTTTGATCGTTGGTGTTCTGCACAAGAGGTGAAGAACTTTGAGCAGCTTCCTGATTTAATCCTCATTGAGGAATTAAAAAATTGTCTGCCAGACAAAATTGCAACATACTTGAATGAACAAAAAGTCACTAATTTGTCGTTCTGATCCACAAAGAGAGCTTTGAAAAGCCGCCTTTTCCTTTGTCGCAGCGTGGTCCTATTACGCACCCTCACTTTAGTGAGCATGTCAGTCCTAAAGACAGTATAACTAAGGCGAGGCCTGTGTGTGCTTATTGTAAAAAGCGTGGCCATCTAATAAACAGCTGTTTTCTGTTGAATAAAAAGAAACCTAAGGCAGATGCGCTAGTTAAAACATCAATAGTACTGCAGCCCCCTCAAACTGAACACATGGACTTGGACATTTATTCTCCTTTTATTATAAAGGGTGAAGTCTCATTGCCTGACAGCTGCGTATAGGTCCCAGTAACAATTTTGAATGATACTGCTGCTTCTAGATCTATTATTCTTCAAAGTGTGATGCCTTTTTCAGATAAAACCTCCTTAAGCTGCGATGAGCTGGTGCAGGTTTTTGGAATGAAGTGTGTAAATTTGCCCATGCACTCTATTGAGCTCGACTTGGACCTGGTGTCTGGTCCAGTTGCAGTGGCTGCATGCACTGTTTTTCCTATTAAAGGAGTGGATTTTCTTTTGGGAAATGATTTGGCTGGGGGTAAAATTCTAGTAAATCCTGAAGTTACTACTGTGCCCTTTGTCTCTGAAGGCCCTGATGAATTGCAGATGAAATATCCCACAGTGTTTCCTGTATGTGCTGTCACGAGTTCTATGGCTAAAGCTAATGTTTTGGAGCATGATGGTTTAGAGCAGGGATAGGCAACTTCGGTCCTGGAGGGCCACTGTCCTGCAGAGTTTAGCTCCAACCCTAATTAAACACAACTGGACAAGACAATCAGTGTTTTCGGGATTACTAGATAGATACAGGCAGGTCAGTTTTTATGAGGGCTGAAGCTAAACTATGCAGGATAGTGGCCCTCCAGGACCGGAGTTGCCTATCCCTGCTTTAGAGGATAGCTTTATGATACATCCTGAAATGGAATCCAAGTTATCATCCGAGATTAGCCCCATCACTTGTCTTCCTCCTACAACCTCTGTACCATGGTGTCATGTGAAGGTAGCGTGCACCGGTTGCTAAATACTGTGCAAGAGCCAAAGGAGCAATTGGAGAGCTTTGGTGGTTCGCAGATGTCTCGGAAACGTTTGATTTTAGAGCAGAAGCGTGATCCGTCTCTCCTCTTTATTTGAATTAGTTGTTTCTGAGGATGAGCTTGCAGATATGTCTTCTGGTTATTTTCTTAAAAACGATGTCCTGCTGCGTAAGTGGACACCATCTTACGCTTCCACACAGGATGATTGGAGTTTTGTCACACAGGTTGTTGTTCCAAACTATTTTCGCAATGAAATACTGAGTCTGGCACATGACAATCCTTTATCCGGTCATCTAGGTGTTATCAAAACCTACAGTCGTATTTTGCGCCATTTTTTTTGGCCAGGGATAAAACAGGATGTGAAGTTACACTGTAGAACATGTCACACATGTCGAGTCTCTGGAAAGTCGAACCCACCCATCCCACCATACCCTTTATTCCCCATTCCAGCTGTTGATTCATCATTTGATCACGTTATTGTTGATTGTGTGGGTCCGTTGCCTCATACCAAATCTGGTAACCAGTTTTTATTGACCATTATGTGTGCTTCAACACGCTTTCGTGAAGCTATACCTATGCAAAAAATCACTGCACCTGCAGTTGTAAAGGCACTCGTTAAGTTTTTCTCATTGTTTGGACTCCCTAAGGTAATTCAAACAGACCAGGGCACAAACTTTATGTCTTGTGTGTTTGCACAAGTAGTCGGTCAGCTGAACATCACCCATTGTTTTTCAAGCGCTTACCATCCGGAAAGTCAAGGTACACTTGAAAGGTTTCATCAAACCCCTAAATCTATGCTTCGTGCTTATTGCCTTGAAAATGAAAAAAGAATGGGATGATGGTGTACATCTTCTGCTATTTGCAGAATTTAGTGTTCGCTCATAATGTACGTGGTCCTTTAAGACTGCTTCGGGAGAACTGGTTGAATGAGTCTCAACCGAAAGTCTGCTTGATTATGTCAGCTCCTTTCGCTACAAGTTATACCGTGCTTGTGAATTGGCTACACAACACTTGTCTGCTGCTCAGTCCAAGATGAAATGCTGGTTTGATAAAAAGGCAGTGGTCAGACAGTTTAAGCCTGAGGATAAAGTTTTGGTGTTTTTACCCATTACTGGGTCCAGCCTTCAGGCACGCTACAGTGGCCCCTATGTCATAGAAAAGAGAGTCAGTGACCGGAATTATATTGTAGCTACTCCTGACCGTGCTCGTCGTAGCAGACTTTGTCATATTAATATGTTCAAACCTTATTATGATCGTGAGCAGTTGAACAAGCCCAGTTTTGGTGATGTTAATACAGTCATGGCCTTGTCCAATGCTGAATGTTCAACTGTCTGTTTGCCTCTGTCTAGTGCTTTGAAGGTAAATGATCCTTCGGTGTTGCCATTCGGTGCTGAAACTGTTTTTGAGGCCTGTGAGTCGCTAGATGTTTCTGATATCGATTGTGAGATGGAGAGCCCTTCTGTTGCTACAATTCAAGGTTGTTTAAAGAATTCTGAGATGCTTGCTAACTTTGATTCTTGTTTTTTGCATCTCCCTTGTTCACACCGTACAGACATATTAAGATTAATCAAAGGTCATGTTTTATTGTTTTTAGATGTGCCATCCCAAACACATGTATTGTAGCATGATATTGACGTTGATGACAACACGCCAATTAAACAGCATCCGTATCGTGTCAACCCTGAAAAACGTCAATGCCTCCAAAACCAAGTTAACTATATGTTGTCGCATGGCATTGCGGAACCTAGTATTAGCTCATGGAGTTAGTCTTCTTGCTATCAAGTCTGATGGGTTTGACCATTTCTGCACAGACTTTAGGAAGGTTAACAATGTCACTAAGCCTGACTGTCATCCTCTTCCTCGTATGGAGGATTGTGTCGACCGTGTAGGGTCAGCAGCTGTTGTGACAAAGTTAGACCTCTTTAAAGGCTATTGGCAAGTGCCTTTAACTCAGCATGGCAGAGAAATTAGTGCATTTGTTACCCCTGATGCATTTTTACAGTATACTGTAATGCCTTTTGGGGCACGCAATGCGCCTGCTACTTTTCAGCGGTTGGTTAACCGCGTTTTGTGGGGGGTGCCAGGGTGTGTTGCATATTTGGATGACATAGTGGTTCACTCTGCAACATGGGATGAGCACATCGATCAGTTAAAACAGGTATTTCAGAGGCTGGTTGACGCAAATTTAACCATAAATTTAACCATTAATTAACGAATGCCAGCATGTTTTTGAGTCTCTTAAAGCCCTTCTGATGCACGCACCTGTTCTTGCTGCCCCAGTTTATGATCGTGATTTTAAACTAGCTATTGATGCTAGTGATGCGGGAAGAAGTGCTTTTTTGTTGCAGGATGGGTCTGATGGTATTGAACACCCTGTGTGCTACTTTTCTAAAAAATTTAAAAAACATCAAAAGTCTTACTCAACAATTGAAAAAGAGGCTCTCGCTCTAATTTTGGCCCTTAATAATTTTGAGGTTTATATTGGCTCCTGTTCATGTCCAGTTACTGTTTATACAGATCACAATCCTCTCACTTTTATTAATCAAATGCGTAATTCCAATCAGCGCCTAATGAGATGGGCTTTGTTTGTCCAAGCTTTTAATCTGGAGATAAAACATGTAGCTGGCAAAAATATTGTCCTGGCAGATGCGTTGTCGCGTGTTGTTACATGGTGATTGGGGGATTTCTTTATTTTTGGCTCCCCATTCACCATCTGGGGGTGGGGATGTTACACGCGTCTCGCGTACGCCCCAGCCCAGAGTCCTCAAATAATTAGTAGTGCTCATTTCTTAATTCTCTTTTTGTCTTCAGATTCTGAATGGTCGAGCTGGGGAAATGAGGCTATAAAATGGATGGAGGCATTTTCTCTCTATGCACTTTCATTCTCTCTCTGCCAGCCACAGACTTCTCCATTACCACATCGTCTCCTGCTCCTATCTTGTTATTTTGGAGCAGGGAGCCCCAGCCTGTTTCTGTTAATTTAGTTATTTCTTTATTATGTTGCTGGGCTCCCTATCTGATAATTTTGGTTACTTTTGTGAGTATTTTGTGTTAAAATAAAGGATTATTTTGGGATACTCCAGCCGTGTCCATCTATGATGTTATGCATCCCTTTAAACTCCTAGACATTTGTAGGGACCGTAACAGTCTCTTTTTATTTATTTATATACTTGTACTCGTTTTCACATAATGTGTAAACATTTTACTAGTTAGACTTTTTCCAAAGACTTTTTCCAAACTATAATTCCTGACTAAATGTATAATCAAGTGAAATATTATGAAGTTTCAATAACAATATACAGTACTATACCATTCAAAAGCTTGATGTAAATAATATAAATGTAACAAAAAAAATGTAACTGTAACAAGTGTAACAAACAATGCTGTTCTTTCAATGTATCCCCCCTAAAAAACCTGAAAAAATATTATCAGCTCTTTTCTACATTAATAATAATAATAATGATAATAATAACAATAAATGTTTTTTTTGTAGAAAATAAGATTGTTAAAATTATTTCTGAAGGATTGTGTGACTGGATTAATGATGCAAAAAAATCAGTTTGAAAGTCAGCTTTGATTGTTCCTAACTGCACTCCCAAGTGGATATTAAATCATGCTGTGGGATAATTCAATATATTTTAAATAAACTACAAATTTAAACATATATACATTTATTTTGTCCTCACATTCTTTCTTGTAACTCTTCCCCTCTCAGTGATGCAGCTGACTGAAAGGCTCATTATGCAGGCCTTTGTCTTCTCAGGTGTAAATCACAATGATATTCATGATAGTTGACGCCTACTCGCATATGACTTTTACCAACAAAAAGTGTCTTAGAAAATTTAAATCAATATATTGTTTTCTGTGAGTGAGTAAACAAGATGATTTTCACATAATTTAGAAAGAAAAAATTTAGTGTACAAGCTCCAGTTCTCAGAAGTCCCGGGAACCAATGTTCTTTATGTGTTTTATTGCCTTATTCAATTGATTTAACATTTTTAGTTTTTCACTAACCACACATAACATTTTTTTTCTCAAAAACACAATCATGTACATACATGCTGATCACATATTATTATTATTATAGCCCAGTTTGTGCTGATTACAGTGAGATAAGACTTTAGCCATTTAGATTTTTATAAGAAACTGAAAAAAGCACAAATGTCAGGGCATGACAAAACTTCTTCAGGCCCCAAAAATACCATTAGACTCCAGAGGGTAAAAGGAACTGATCCTGGGAGTGGCTTCACCTTCAGGACAAACATGATCAGACCAACAGAGTCCTTTTAACTATATGTGGCATGAGAAACAAACAACCTACCAGAATGCCCTCCAACTAAGAGAAATGCCCAGATCTCAGCCAACAGTCTCTCGCCACAGAGACATCCATCCTAAAGCCAGACGGTCATGGCACCCAGACAGCACATCAGCAGACAGCTGACCACTCACTACAGGCCAAAATACAAACATGGCCAACTCCACTGCATCTGACCATCAGCTTCATGAGACTGTACACCCCGTGTACACAACACAACTGGACTTGGAGCATTCATAGAATTAGGCTCAAGTGCGGGAATGTCAACTTTCCAGCCATCCAACTCATCTGAAGTGCACTGCCAGGTCACAAAGATCTGGCTTGACATCTCAGCTGGTCGCGAGAACCCAGTCTCAAGGTCAGACCAGCCCATGACCCAGATCCTTGCTAACCAGCCACTAACCACAGGGCCAGCCATTCCATCACCAAGTAATGGCATCACCCAGCCATTTCAGCTGATGGCTGCACATCCAGGATGATCCAAAACCTGTCAGCATACCGGTCACCACACAAACCTATTAAGACTCCTGAGGAACCCAATTGAAAAGGGGGGCAACCAGGAAACAGAATGTTGGATTACAAGGCGAGCCTTGGAGCTCCGGTGACAATGAAGTAAACCCAATTTTTAAGTCACCTCTGACTCTTTGATAGACCCCACGTTAAAGCTCAGAAACAGAACTGAACTTTTAAGGCCCCAAAAGTACGCACTGAACATGCAGTCATACACGTATACCAACTTCACGTTGATAAAGAGCTGCTGGATCACGTTGATCCTTTGCTGAACTTGAGACAGCCGAAACTCAAGTCGGAAGTGCAAAACCCCTGCCACTTCAGCCAAACAGTTCACCCAAACAGACTGTCAGGTCACAGAGGTCACGAGAAAATCTCACAGCTACCCATGAGAATATGGCCTTGAGCCTCAAACCAGACCTGCCTTCACAAACAAGTGTATGAGCTTCACTATTAGGTCTTGATGTCAACCATGACATCGCAACCCCCTTGAGAAGCCCTGTCAAGTGCAAGAACTTTCTGCCAAGACCTTACCAGACATTTACTCTTGTGAATATATAAGGCTGCAGTCCCAGCATATACAAAAAGGGGTCGCTGTTCAGCTCAACAGACAGCGTGGCCAAACCCTCAACCACACACCTTCAAGGGAATGGAGGGAACCCAGCCCCACTTTGAGCAACACCCCCTTTACTGGGGAGACAACTGCCAATTTTAAAGCTGCTCTTCACAAGAGACAATGATTCATAGCTAACGCTAACTAGGTGGACTGACCCACCTAACATGGCATCTGCATTCTTTGCCATGCCTGATTTACCCTCATCCCAAGGGTTTATCTGACAGCTGGATTCACCATCTACTGCCTCTACACCAACAACATGGCCAGAACTAAAGGGAGTGCCACTTCAGCGAAACACCGCTCCCACCAGAGGACAAACTACTCAGATGACAAAAAGAGCCTGCTCTGCACTTCCTGAACCATCTAGCGATTCTCCAGTCACAATGGAACCTGGAAAGTGATCACAGAGATGTGCCTCCAAACTTTAATGGCCCTCAACAGCCAACACATCCATACAGAGGACCAATGCCCCAAAGCCACATGGTCAATGGCCCTTTAAGGATGCAATGTTGAGGCACGGTGTGCCCAGATCAGGTGTTTTGTGGGTTAACAGCAAACCTCTCCCACAGCAACACGGCAAGCTGGACTTCCAGTCATCAATGTACAAGTGACAGCCATCCTGATCTGGCTTCAAATCGCATCAACTCACAAGAAGTGCATCAGAAAACTCCAGATTTACAGACATTGTCAATGTTGAATGTTGGCAAGGAAACAATCACATCGGGATACACACACCTGTTGTGGTAGCCTACCACAACAGTAACCCACAACTAGTAACCACCTGCTACACGTCCATCATGATTAACCTGCCATCCGACTATTAAGATGACTGTCGTCGAAAAGGAGGACTGTAGCGTATGGACCAGATCATGATAACAGCCAATGAGTCTGCATCAAATGGTGCCATTGACACCATTGGGGGCCTGTTTGAACATATCCAGGAACACCTCTATATTCCTAGCTCGGACTCATAAGCTTCAAAGAGATCTTAATCGGCTTCAATGGCCCAAGCATGCAGAGGAAAAAACATCCCCATGCCGCTCACACTCACACACTCAAACCTTCTTGCATTTAACTCAGAACATAAGCCATTCCAAATGTATACGATATATTCTTGTGTGAATGTATGTTTCTCAGCTCATATTAGCATAGTTATGGTTCTCTTGTTAGTTGACCTCTAAGTGCCTATATTCAAGCACCAGAATGTATCTTTATGTTTCTATCTTTCTTGCATATCTTTCTTGGTACCTAATTAAACCTCTCGGTTTGCCTTAGCTAAATATCTCTAATATGTGAGCCTAAAATGCATCATACTATTTGTACCATAGTTTAGGTTACCAGATAACCAGTTCATCACGCCATTCATAAAATATGCAAACCAGGTGTCATTGAGACAAAAAAACACTATTCCACTGTAACTATATGCCTTGTTATTGGTCAATCCAACCAAAAGGGGTGTTACCGGGAAACCAGATAAAACCTCTTCCACACCCAAAAAGTAGTCTCTCTTAACTTGCGGTTCCCTGGAGACTACCATCACCTTGGACACCTCAGGACTCCCCTTCGGGGAAGAGTCTCATCTTCTGCCAGTTTTCAGCAACTTTGTTGATTCACTTCAGGGCAGTCAACCCATGGATGAAATAATGAGGGTTTCACTCCTAACAGGATTCAACAGGAGTTTATGCATTATACATGCACCAGGACACTTTACTCAGCAACTTCAGAACCAATGCAAATAAACGCTTGTTAACTATTTAGATGTGCTTCTAGGCTTTGACCCTTTTAATTGAGGTGATGAGATTCTTTGATTGTTCTTAACAGGTTGTGATTTAGTCTATGAGTAAATGCTGCCATGACTCTCCATTCTCTTTCGTGTGAGCGCTCGCTCTCTCTCTCTCTCTGCAGCGCGTTCTCTCTCACTCTCGCTCTCTATCTCTCTCTCTCTCTTTCTATCCATGCCTTCCTTGCGTTGGCATCTATGTTTAATGTGTGTATGTTTGTGTTTAGTCAGATGTTTCATGTTCCCCTGTAGTGTAGTTTAATAAAAATCCAGATGTATTCACACTTGGTTGTCTGTGTTCCCTGCTCACAGGACGAAGTCACTTTAACGTTCCGGTTTCGTTATATGCTCTGGGAGCAATGTATTAGTAGTAAAATAATTTTTTGTGGCCAGAGAAATAATTTTACTTAGAGTCAATAAACGATTAACACTCTCCGCCCTGCGGACAAACAAATCATTTTATTGTACTATTAATGCTATAAGGCTACAAGTAATTCCTGAAGATGAATGTAGTTAATAATAACCCGTTATGATTAATTATGTACATCTCACTTTGAGCTAATTTGTTACAGGTGCGATGGATGAAACTGAAGTGTTAGACGCTGTAGTATGTTAGCTTAGCATGTTATTCTGTTAATATGCTAATAGTTAGTATGCATTTTTTTTATTGTGACCCTTTTGGTTACCAAAAATCACCCTCATAGCCACTATTAGGCAAGGCAAATTTATTTATATAGCACATTTCATACATAATGGTAATTCAAAGTGCTTTAAATATAAGGAATGAAAATAATCATTACAACAACAAAACATATTTATAAACAATATTTATACATAATATTAAGTGCAATCAGTTCGGTCATGATACACACAGTGCTCATTCACTAAATGTATAGCTGAGATAAATGTATAGCTAAGATAGGTTTTAGCACATCTGATCTCTTCTTGAAGCTGATTCCAACTGCGAGCGGCAAAGTTATCTGTGATTTTGCTGTTTTTACTTTGTTCAGCACTTTGGTCAACAGTAGTTGTGTTTAATTGTGCTTTATATTAAATTGAAATAAATTTAAATTGAAATTAAAGGCGGACTCCCCTTGTTTTGTGTGAACCCTTGGTATTTCTAAGGCCCAATCCCAATTCTATTTTATACCCCTTCCCCTCCATCCAAAAGAGAATCGAGACACCACTACCCCTTCACGTAAACACGCGAAACGGAGGGGTAGGGGAAAGGGGAAGGGCTAAGGGGTAGAATTGGGCCTAACTGACTCGATCCTAATGATCTGAGTTGTCTGTTAGGTTTATATTCAGTGAACATATCTGCAATGTATTTTGGTCTTAGGCCATTGAGTGATTTATAAACGAGTAAAAGTACTTTAAAATCAATCCCAAATGTAACTGGAAGCCAGTGTAAGGACCTGAGAACTGGTCAATCCCTCCAGGATTTTCGAATTTTATGATTGCTGAATTTATTGCAAAATCAAGCAAACTCTGCAATTTTCACAAAAGTTTGCAAATTTTCTTTCCTTTTTTTGGCTTCGATATGTCCCATTACGTCATCGCAATGCGCATTCAGTTAAAGAATGGTTGTTTCTCAGTTCCAAAAAGGAGCCTTGCGTTCTCATCATGACCGATTTACAAGAGCTACATTAGATAAACAAACATAAACAGCTAAACAGCACACACCAATAATCTAGTTTTCAAATCCCTTGACATTACAAGTACATATGTAAGACATCTGCTAAAGATCTGGGAATCATCCGCTGTTAACTTTGATAAACATTTTAGAAGCAGTTTTACATGCATTCTAATAAATGTCTATTTGACATCTGACAGGAAACATCTTAGAGACATGAGCAAGCACTCTTAAAAATACATCTGGCATATGTAAATTAATACATCAAATAGACATCTCTGAGATGTACATGTGTGATTAGGGTGCTTTACTGTCAGGTGTTGTAGCCACCTTATTGGAGTTGGATCTTATCTTTATTTTATCTTAAAGTATTCTGCCAAGGGAAAAGACAATCCATTACAAAATTATCAATTAAGAAAGCGATTCTGCGGTGTGATATGAGAAACATGAACCATGTTAACATGATTAGCGTATTACTAGCATGTTGCTAGCTTGATTAGCAAGTGACTAGCATAGCATGACTACAAAGTAATTTGCATGTCGCTAGCATTTTTCAAGCATGATTAACATGTCACTAGCATGACCAGATATATACATGACTAGCATGTTTCTAGCATTATTTATTCATTATGTTACTAACATGTTGCTAGCATGACTAGATAGATAGTTAGTTAGATGACTTGCATGTTGTTAGCATGATTATTAAGTTAATAGCATGTCGCTAGCATTTTTTAAGCATGATTAACATGTCACTAGCATGACCAGATATATACATGACTAGCATGTTTCTAGCATTATTTATTCATTATGTTACTAACATGTTGCTAGCATGACTAGATAGATAGTTAGTTAGATGACTTGCATGTTGTTAGCATGATTATTAAGTTAATAGCATGTTCCTAGAATGATTAGCAAGTTACAAACATGTCATTGGCATGTTTTAGTATGATCAGCATGTTGCTAGCACGATTAGAAGTTACTAACATGTTGATAGCATGTATCTATCATGATTAGCATGTTAATAGCGTGTAACTAGCATTATTAGCATGCTACTAGCATGTTGTTAGTGTGTTTCTAGCATGATTGGCATGACGCTAGTATAGATAGATATATGATACCGATATAAAGTACAATAAGTCAGAACAGTCTGAAGAGCTGGGGTTGAGTTTGGTGGTTCTAGTTTGAAAACTCTAGGAGGAGTAGCGTTCAGAAATTTTGTCTAAGAATAATAATATTAAGCTTAAGTAGCAGATCAGTAGATAGTTTTTCTCAAGCCAACCTGATAAACATGTAATAATGATAAATCGGAGCCATAGGCCAGACTAGGCAAGCTTTTAAAGTGAAATTATATAATTTCCTGTTCAATGAGGATCACTGAGACAATCCATTTCACATGATACGACAGATGCTTGCATGTGGATCCGGCTTCTGCATGGCCATCATGTGTTCTCTGTGCTGCTGCATCATCATAGCCATAAACTCCTCATGTCTCCTGTCTGAGTTTTCTAAAATAGCAGCAAACTCTCTAGCTTTGTTACTTTCGGCTTCAGTGCTCTTTCTCCTGAACTCTTCGATCTCTTGGCTCATCCTGTCTGCCTTCTCCTTAAAGCCCTTCTCCTGCAGATCAGCCTGCTCTCTCAGTTTACTGTTCATGGCACGTTCAGCCTCCTCTTTCTGAAGCCTTAGCTCCTCATCCATCTTGTCCTTCATCTGTCTCATCCTCTCTTCGTTGCTCTGTCTCTCTGCTTCCATCTTCTCTTTGAGTTGTCGCTGCTTCTCCTCTCCAGCTTTAATTTTCTGCCCCAGGAAGGCTGCTTTCTCTTTTTCCTCTGAAAAAAACCCAGATGCTTCAGAGACAGAGAAGAGACACCATGATATATTAAAGGGTTCTATTTTACTGTAAAACTGGTCATACATTGGACAAGCAGCTCCATGTAGAGTTCAAGAGACAAATGTTAACTTTGAGAATAAATATAGTAGTGTCGATGACTTTAAAGTTTGGTATATTAAATATTTCAATAGTGTTATTGAAAATAACAGAATGGGTGACTTGATTTGAAAAAGCTAAATGTTCGTTTAAAGAAGTAGCCTCACTTGTGTTGTTTGTGGTCAAAATGACTGCCTTAGGAAATGAATGGGAATGGGGCAAAAAATATGAAAATATATAGGTGCTTATGTATGTACAATATACAAATGAGCCACAATGCAGAAAAAAGTGCACATAAGTGCAATGAAGGGGAGACAAGAGTAAATATCAAGAGTAACAAAACTTACACACAAATTTATAAACTGGTGTGACTGACACAGAACAACTTTTTGAGAATGTGTGAAATAAAATCAATAACTCATCCACAATGCAGAACACAGAAAAAAATGACATTGTAACAGAGTGTAAGAGAGAGAAAGAGAGAGAATTGCATCACTGAGACTGTAACAGAAATTTTGAGAATCTCTGAAATAAAATTAAAATGGGAAAAGGACATTGAGAAATCCAAACATTATTATATATTTTCCATTTACTGTTTGGTAATTAGGGCCCGAGCACCGAGGTAAGAGGACCCTCTTGTATCTGCTTTGTTTATTATTAGGGCCCGAGCACCGGTGGTGTGAGGACCCTATTGTATCTGCTCTGTTTATTATTAGGGCCCGAGCCAATGGGCGCAGGTAACCTATTGTTCCCCTAAGGATTATTAGGGGCCGAGCACCGATGGTGCGAGGACCCTCTTGGAATTGCTCCGTTTATTATTATTATTATGGCCCGAGCACCGATGGTGTGAGGACCCTCTTGGAATTGCTCCGTTTATTATTATTAGGGCCCGAGCACCGATGGTGCGAGAACCCTCTTGGAATTGCTCCGTTTATTATTATAATATTTATTTATTATAAGATACCTCAATTCAAAGAAAGAATCAACCAAAAGGTACAGAGAAAATGGATGTATTTGGACAATGCTGCTTTGTATGTGGTTCCTGCTTGTTCCATCAGCTCAAGGCCTTTCTTTGGCTAGAAATCAATCAGTTGTTCCTACACATCATGTACCCTTTAATGATATATCAAGACAAATTTATTTTGGATATGGACAGCATATTGCTTATTCTATTTTCTGGCAGAAAGATCATTATACTGGAATTGCTACTAAAGACAGAAAACAATACACAAAAAGAAGCAAATGGCATGATAACAAGATTCTACTAGTCTTGCTGCTACTAAGTGGGGATATACAGTTAAATCCTGGCCCATCTGTAAATCTTAACCCAGATCTAAACAGTGATTTGTCCAAACATTGTCTTCAGAAAGCAGTGTTGGTTTGGGATTATTCAACTGGAAGGAAGGAACCAACAGATATATTCCCTCTGGGACTGATGACTACTAAACAGCAAAGGTGTATTAATGGTCTTGCTCTTCACCAACATGAACATGAACTAGTGGATGAAAGAAGCAAACTGTATGCAACCATCAGGCCAGGCCCAGGTTTCAGCAGCGGCAGATCAGCAACCACCAGGCCAGGCTTAGGCCTCAATGGCAGCAGTAGCAGCAGTCCAGTTACCATTGAGCCAGGCTTAGGCCTTAGCATCAGCAGTAACCAGGCTGTCACTGGGCCAGGCCTCCGCAACAGTAGTAGCAACAGTAGTAGCATTAGCCTAGCTACTACCAGGCCAGGCTCAGGCCTCAGCAGCCCAGCTACCATCAGTCCAGGCTCAGGCCTCAGCAGCAGCAGTCCAGCTACCACCAGGCCAGGCTCAGACTCAGGCCTCAGCAGCAGCAGTCCAGCTACCACCAGGCCAGGCTCAGGCCTCAGCAGCAGCAGTCCAGCTACCACCAGGCCAGGCTCAGGCCTCAGCAGCAGCAGTCCAGCTACTACCAGGCCAGAATCAGGCCTCAGCAGCAGCAGTCCAGCTACCACCAGGCCAGGCTCAGGCCTCAGCAGCAGCAGTCCAGCTACTACCAAGCCAGGCTCAGGCCTCAGCAGCAGCAGTCCAGCTACCATCAGGCCAGGCTCAGGCCTCAGCAGTAGCAGTCCAGCTACTACCAAGCCAGGCTCAGGCCTCAGCAGCAGCAGTCCAGCTACCATCAGGCCAGGCTCAGGCCTCAGCAGTAGCAGTCCAGCTACCACTAGGCCAGGGTTAGGCCTCAGCAGTAGCAGTCCAGCTACCACCAGGCCAGGCTTAGGCCTCAGCAGTAGCAGTCCAGCTACCACCAGGCCAGGCTTAGGCCTCAGCAGCAGCAGTCCAGCTACCACCAGGCCAGGCTTAGGCCTCAGCAGTAGCAGTCCAGCTACCACCAGGCCAGGCTTAGGCCTCAGCAGCAGCAGTCCAGCTACCACCAGGCCAGAATCATGCCTAGGCAGCAGCAGTCCAGCTACCACCAGGCCAGGCTCAGGCCTTAGCAGCAGTCCAGCTACCACCAGGCCAGGCTCAGGCCTCAGCAGCGACAGTCCAGCTACTACCAGACCAGGCTCAGGCTGCCGACTGCAAAGATCCATTGCAAACGTCTCATATCCATGGACAAGCCAAAATCCGCGGCGGTCACCGGCAGTGCAGTCAGGTACTGTCACCTCTACCGGTGAGTGCTCCACACCGCAGTTTCCACCCATTGCCCAAGTAACAATACAGACTAAAACCAGGAATCTCGTGTTGAAAAGACATAGATCATCTAATATTTTCCATACTCTGAATCAGGCAAAAATAATATGGGATCCGCAAGCCAAACCTATAGGCTTATTAGGCGGCCATTTAAATATAAGGAGTATGGCACCTAAACGAGAAGAGCTAGAACACCTGCTCTGCAATTCCAACATTGATTTTATAGGCCTCTCTGAAACATGGCTGACACATAACTCTCCAGATTTTGTTGTAAATATGCCTGGGTATAATGTGTACAGGAATGACAGGGAGCATGGTAGGGTCGGAGGAGTTTTGTTGTATGTGAGAGATACTTTTAATAGTAAACAGATTGTATGGCCAGAGGATATCCAAATTGAGGGTGTCGGAGTAGACGTATCCCTTTCATCTTCAATGTCATTTACTATAATATGTGTATATCGTAAACCATCTGCAAAGTTGGATTTCTATGAAAAATTTTAACTTCTTCTCAAATATTGTGATTTAAATAAAGAAACCATTATTATTGGTGATTTTAACGTAAATTGGAATGAAAAGAAGGTTAGAAAACATCTTAAAGAAACTACAGACCGCTATAATTTCACACAATTAATTCAACAGCCCACTCGGATAACTTCACATTCCAAAACATTAATAGATTTACTTTTTGTCAATCGACCTGAAAGAATTACAAAAACATTTAACTTTATGACAGGCTTATCAGATCACAATGCTTTTTTTCAAGAAAGCTCACAAAAAGACGTTTCAAAGTTTCACACACTCATACTGTGTATAATGCTATTCCAAAAAACCAAATGCCAAACTTTGCGGCGGCTTTGCAAGAAACCGATTGGAGTGAATTAAATCAAAGTGAGGACATAGAGAATTGTAGTAATCTGTTTCAGTCTAAAATCAATCAAATAATGTTAAATTTTACCAAAAGAGGAAGCCATAATAAGAGAAAAGGAAAGTTGTTACCTTGGTTAAATGATGAGTGTAGGAAATTAATGAAGGAGAGGGATGTGCAACTTAAAAATCATTAAAATCAGGTCTTACAATAGATAGGCAAAAATTTACATCCTTAAGAAATAAAGTCACTAACTATATGCGAAAGGCAAAAGCAAAATTCTTCATGGATATTATCACTGATGCAAAAGGGAATGGCAAAAAGATCTGGCAAAATCTCAACAAATTACTTGGTAGACAAAAGAAAGAATCAATTGAAGACTTTGAACTCAAAATTAACAACGCTGTAGTAAATAACCCAAATTCTCTATCGAATAAATGTAACCAATATTTTTCTAAATCTGTTAGGGAGATAACTGAACTGTTTGAGCCACCTGAGAAAATAACTAGACCCATTGATCCTTCCAAGCCTGTGTTCAATTTGTGTGAAATAACAGAGCAGGAGGTAGACAACATCATTGGATCGCTTAAGAGTTCTAAAGCAAAGGATGCTTATGGGTTCGATTCACATTCTCTAAAATTATGTAAAGACTCCTTAATTGCTCCAATAACATATATGATCAATTTATCATTCAAGCAGAGAATTGTTCCATCCTTCTGGAAAATGGCCTTAGTCACCCCAATCTTTAAATCTGGTGATAAATTAAATGTAGCCAACTACCGACCAATCAGTATCCTTCCAGTGGTCTCCAAAGTCGCTGAGAGGTGGGTTGCTAAAATTATAAATGAGCATCTAAATAAAGGCCACTCCCCCTTGCATCCGATGCAATTTGGGTTCCGCACCAATCATTCAACTGAATTTGCCAACAGTTTGTTTGTAGAAAAAGTAAAAAGTAAATTGGACAATAGTGCTTGTGTCGGTGCTGTGTTTTTAGATTTTAAAAAAGCATTTGACACTGTTAATCATGAGATTTTATTATCTAAATTGACATATTTTAACTTTTCCTCAAATGCCATTCAATGGATTAAATCGTATTTGGACTCAAGAAAACAGTGTGTTAACATTAACAGTGTCAAATCGTCTTTCCTGGATGTCCCCGTTGGTGTGCCTCAAGGGGTCAATACTCGGTCCCTTATTATTTTCTTTATATATAAATGACCTTCCAAACACTTGTGTTGATGTTGAATTTCAAATGTATGCTGATGATGCAGTCATCTTCACAAGTGCAATAAGTGTTCAAGAGGCTTCTGCCATCCTGACCTCCGCTTTGGTCCCTGTAAATGAATGGCTTTTTAAATCCTGTCTGTTACTCAATACTAAAAAGACAGTTTGTATGATGTTCACAAAACAGTCCCGCGACATTAAACAATCTGGTGTATTTTTAAGAGGAGAAGAATTAGAAATCGTCCCGGAATTCAAATACCTTGGTGTGACCCTTGATTCCACATTAAGTTTTAAAAAACATGTAAAAAGAATATCGAGTACAGTAAAATTAAATCTACGAAATTTTAAACAAATCCGTCAATTTATACCATTTGGGGCTGCTAAGGTGTTTCTACATTCTATGATTTTATCACATATTGAATATTGTTGTACAAGTTGGACATTGACTGGTATGAACACACTCAAATCAATAGAATCACTCTATAAAAATGCCTTAAAAGTCTTTGATAAAAAAACAATTTCCTTCCATATTTGTAATATATTACAAACACATAATCTATTAAGTCTAGACAATTTTAAACATTTTAAATATGCCTGTTTTGTTTACAAAGTGTTAAATGGATTAGCCCCATCTCCCATGTCAGACTTCTTTAAATTATAGACTCACAGTGGTGCCAGGACACGGGCTTCCACTAGAGGTGACTGTGAGGTGCCTTTCAGAAGAACAGCCTTTGGACAAAATGCTCTGTCTGTGAAGGCTTGTAAGTTATGGAACAGTATCCCCATTACTGTAAGGGAATGTTCCACATTTCTTATATTTAAAATCAAACTCAAAGTGTGGCTTAAAGCAAACCAGTTTTGTGACCATTAAGTGACTTTTATTTTACTTTGCTTGAACTTATTCATTTTTGTCATTTTGTATGTTATAAGTTCTGTATTTCTGTAATTTGCCAATTAAGGGACTACGGATGTAAATTAGCCCTGTGGCTATAATCTGGCATGTTTACGTCTGTTTTTGTTGTTTCAATGCAGATGTTCATTAATGTGCATTGTCCCTATCAAATAAATAAATAAAAATAAAAATAAATTATTATTATTATTATTATTCCGCTTCCCCAAAATGAATCGCATTTTTGAGAGCCTAAACATGCTCAAAAAGTCACGAAACTTTGCACACACCTCAGAACTGACGAAAATGTACGTCTGATATGGGTTTCAGAAGTGGGTGTGGCAAAATGGCTATAGACGTTCAACGGTGTGCACCTCGAGCTATGTTTCACGTACATGCACGAAAATTGGCACACACATGTAACACACCAATACCTACAAAAAAGACTCCTGGAGCAAAATTCTAAACCCAACAGGAAGTTGGTTATTTTTAATATTATGAGCAAATTTTGTGTAATTTTTGTCATTTCCATGCGTTGTATTTTAACAAACTCCTCCTAGAGATTTATTCAGATCAACACCAAATTTGGTATGCCTTATCTAAAGGCCTCTGCAATGTTAAATTCGAAGAGATTGAGTTTTCGTCGAAGGGCGTGTCCGTGGTGGCCTGGCGAATTTCTATGATTCGCCATGAAAAATGAAGTTGCTATAACTCAGACATACAATGTCCAATCTGCCCCAAACTTCACATGGTTGATAAGACTCCGAACCTGAACAGATTGACATGCTCATATTCAGTTATAGCCATAGCGCCACCTATTGGCAAGAGGAAGTGACATATTTTACGCTGCGACAAACTACTCCTAGAAATATTTGACATCTATGTCTTTTTTTGTGGTCAGTCTAATCTAAGGGCCTGTGCGATGTTAAATTGTGAAGATCTTGAGTTTTCGTTAAAAGGCGTGTCCATGGTGCCGTGACGAAATTCGATGTGTTGCCATGGGAATAAAAGATGTTATAACTCAGGCATAAAATGTCCGATCTTGCCCAAACTTCACATGTGTGGTAAGGGTCCTGGCCTGAACAGATCTGAAAGCCAATATTCCATTGGGTGTGGCAAAATGGCTCAATAGCGCCACCTATACACTTTCAACTGAGTGCATATACACTTTCAACGGAGTGCACCTCGAGCTATGTTTCACGTACATGTACAAAAATCGGTACACACATGTACCACACCAATATCTACAAAAAAGTCTCTTGGTACGAAATCCGAATCCCAACAGGAAGTCGGTTATTTAGAATTTTCTCTGCAAAATCGGCGTTGTTTTTGCCATTTTCAGGGGTTGTACTTTAACAAACTCCTCCTAGAGATTTATTCAGATCAACATCAAACTTGGCCAGTTAAAACTAAAGGCCTTTGCGATATTAAATTGCGAAGATCTTGAGGTTTCGTTAAAGTGCATGTCCATGGCGGCCTGACAAATTTCGATGTTTCGCCATGAAAAAGGAAGTTGTTGTAACTTAGACATACAATGTCCAATCTGCCCCAAACTTCACATGTTGGATAAGACTTTTGACCTGAACAGATCTAAATGCCAATATTCAGTTATAGCCATAGCACCACCTGCTGGCAACAGGAAGTGACATGTTTTACGTTGTAACAAACTACTCCTAGAAATTTAATGACATCAACATTTTATTTTGGTCAGTCTAATCTAAAGGTCTTCGCAATGTTAAATTGTGGAGATCTTGAATTTTTGTTTAAGGGCGTGTCCATGGCGCTGTGACAAAATTTGATGTCTCGCCACAGCAAGAGAAGTTGTTGTAACTCAGGCATAAAATGTTCAATCTTCCCCTAACTTCACATGATTGATAAGAGTCCTGGCCTGAACACATCTGAAGGCCAATATTCCATTATGATGATAGCGCCACCTGCTGGCAATATCAAGATTGGCACATATTAATGACTTTGACATATTGCAATTATGTTTATGACATGAAATGCATATTTCTCACCGTTCATCTTTTTACTAAATCAACACGCTGGTGGTGAGCCCGGGTGCGAGGGCCCGTTCATCGCTGCTTGCAGCTTTAATTATTATTATTATTATTATTATTAGGGCCCGAGCACCGATGGTGTGAGGACCCTCTTGGAATTGCTCCGTTTATTATTATTATTATTATTATTATTATTATTCTCTAAGATGAATCGCATTTTTGAGAGCCTAAACATGCTCGAAAAGTCATGAAACTTTGCACACACCTCAGAACTGGCGAAAATTTACGTCTGATATGGGTTTCAGAAGTGGGTGTGGCAAAATGGCTCGACAGCGCCACCTATACACGTTCAACAGTGTGCGCCTCGAGCTATGTTTCACGTACATGTATGAAAATTGGTATACACATGTATCACTCCAATACCTACAAAAAAGTCTCTTGGAGCAAAATCCGAAACCCAACAGGAAGTCGGTTATTTTTAATTTTATGAGCAAATTTTGTGTAATTTTTGTCATTTCCATGCGTTGTATTTTAACGAACTCCTCCTAGAGATTAATTCAGATCAACACCAAAGTTGGTATGCCTAATCTAAAGGCCTTTGCGATGTTAAATTGCGAAGATTTTGAGTTTTCGTTAAAGGGCGTGTCCGTGGCGGCCTGGCGAATTTCGATGATTCGCCATGAACAATGAAGTTGCTATAACTCAGACATACAATGTCCAATCTGCCCCAAACTTCACATGTTTGATGAGACTCCGAACCTGAACAGATTGACATGCCCATATTCAGTTATAGTCATAGCGCCACCTATTGGCAACAGGAAGTGACATATTTTACACTGCGACTAACTACTCCTAGAAATTTTATGACGTCAATGTCTTTTTTGTGGTCAGTCTAATCTAAAGGCCTGTGCGATGTTAAGTTGTGAAGATCTTGAGTTTTTGTTAAGGGGCGTGTCCATGGAGCCGTGACAAAATTCAAAGTCTCGCCATGGGAATAAAAGATGTTCACATGTTTGATAAAAGTCCTGGCCTGAACAGATCTGAAAGCCAATATTCCATCGGGTGTGGCAAAATGGCTCGATAGCGCCACCTATACACTTTCAACGGAGTGCGCCTCGAGCTATGTTTCACGTACATGTACAAAAATTGGTACACACATGTAACACACCAATACCTACAAAAAAGTCTCTTGGTACGAAATCCTAATCCCAACAGGAAATCGATTATTTTGAATTTGCAAAATTGGTGTTGTTTTTGCCATTTTCAGGGGTTGTACTTTAACGAACTCCTCCTAGAGATTTATTCAGATGAACACCAAACTTGGTCAGTGTAATCTAAAGCCCTTTGCGATGTTAAATTGCGAAGGACTTGAGGTTTCGTTAAAGGGCGTGTCCATGGCGGCCTGACAAATTTCGATGTTTCGCCATGAAAAAGGAAGTTGCTGTAACTCAGACATACAATGTCCAATCTGCCCCAAACGTCACATGTTGGATAAGACTCTTGACCTGAACAGATCTACATGCCAATATTCAGTTATAGTCATAGCGCCACCTATTGGCAACAGGAAGTGAAATATTTTACACTGCGACAAACTACTCCTAGAAATTTTATGACATCAATGTTATTTTTGTGGTCAGTCTAATCTAAAGACCTGTGTAATGTTTAGTTGTGAAGATCTTGAGTTTTCGTTAAAAGGCGTGTCCATGGCGCCGTGACGAAGTTCGATGTGTCGCCATGGGAATAAAAGATGTTATAACTCAGGCATAAAATGTCCGATCTTGCCCAAACTTCACATGTGTGATAAGGGTCCTGGCCTGAAGAGATCTGAAGGCCAATATTCCATTGGGTGTGGCAAAATGGCTCGATAGTGCCACCTATACACTTTCAACTGAGTGCATATACACTTTCAACGGAGTGCGCCTCAAGCTATGTTTCACGTACATGTACAAAAATCAGTACACACATGTAACACACCAATATCTACGAAAAAGTCTCTTGGTACGAAATCCGAATCCAAACAGGAAGTCAGTTATCTAGAATGTTCTCTGCAAAATTGGTGTTGTTTTTGGCATTTTCAGGGGTTGTACTTTAACGAACTCCTCCTAGAGATCTATTCAGATCAACATCAAACTTGGTCAGTTAAATCTAAAGGCCTTTGCGAAGTTAAATTGGGAAGATCTTGAGATTTCGTTAAAGGGCGTGTCCATGGCAGCCTGACAAATTTCGATGTTTCGCCATGAAAAAGGAAGTTGTTGTAACTCAGACATACAATGTCCGATCTTCCCCAAACTTTACATGTGTGATAAGAGTCCTTGCCTGAACACATCTGAAGGCCAATATTCCATTATAATGACAGCGCCACCTGCTGGCAACAGAAAGACTGGCACATATAAATAATTTTGACATATTCCACTTATATTTACGACTTTAAATGCATATATCTCGCCGTTCGCCAATTTACTAAAGCCTCTCGCTGGCGGTGAGCCCGGGTGCGAGGGCCCGTTCATCGCTGCTTGCAGCTTTAATTAGGGCCTGAGCACCGATGGTGTGAGGACCCTCTTGGAATTGCTTCGTTTATTATTATTATTATTATTATTATTATTACTATTATTATTCTTCTCTAAGATGAATCGCATTTTTGAGAGCCTAAACATGCTCGAAAAGTCATGAAACTTTGCACACACCTCAGAACTGGCGAAAATTTACGTCTGATATGGGTTTCAGAAGTGGGTGTGGCAAAATGGCTCGACAGCGCCACCTATACACGTTCAACGGTGTGCACCTCGAGCTACGTTTCACGTACATGTATGAAAATTGGTATACACATGTATCTCTCCAATACCTACAAAAAAGTCTCTTGGAGCAAAATCCGAAACCCAACAGGAAGTCAGTTATTCTTAATTTTATGAGCAAATTTTGTGTCATTTTTGTCATTTCCATGCGTTGTATTTTAACGAACTCCTCCTAGAGATTAATTCAGATCAACACCAAAGTTGGTTTGCCTAATCTAAAGGCCTTTGCAATGTTAAATTGCGAAGATTTTGAGTTTTCGTTAAAGGGCGTGTCCGTGGCGGCCTGGCGAATTTCGATGATTCGCCATGAAAAATGAAGTTGCTATAACTCCGACATACAATGTCCAATCTGCCCCACACTTCACATGTTTGATGAGACTCCGAACCTGAACATATTTACATGCCCATATTTAGTTATAGTCATAGCGCCACCTATAGGCAACAGGAAGTGACATATTTTACACTTCGACACACTACTCCTAGAAATTTTTTGACATCAATGTCTTTTTTGTGGTCAGTCTAATCTAAAGGCCTGTGCGATGTTAAGTTGTGAAGATCTTGAGTTTTCGTTAAGGGGCGTGTCTATGGCGCCGTGACAAAATTGAAAGTCTCGCCATGGGAATAAAAGATGTTATAACTCAGGCATAAAATGTCCGATCTTCCCCAAACTTCACATGTTTGATAAAAGTCCTGGCCTGAACAGATCTGTAGGCCAATATTCCATCGGGTGTGGCAAAATGGCTCGATAGCGCCACCTATACACTTTCAACGGTGTGCGCCTCGAGCTACGTTTCATGTACATGTATGAAAATCAGTATACACATGTATCTCTCCAATACCTACAAAAAAGTCTCTTGGAGCAAAATCCGAAACCCAACAGGAAGTCGGTTATTTTTAATTTTATGAGCAAATTTTGTGTCATTTTTGTCATTTCCATGCGTTGTATTTTAACGAACTCCTCCTAGAGATTCATTCAGATCAACACCAAAGTTGGTATGCCTAATCTAAAGGCCTTTGCGATGTTAAATTGCGAAGATTTTGAGTTTTCGTTAAAGGGCGTGTCCATGGCGGCCTGACAAATTTCGATGTTTCGCCATGAAAAAGGAAGTTGCTGTAACTCAGACATACAATGTCCAATCTAACCCAAACTTCACATGTTAGATAAGACTTCAGCCCTTAACAGATCTACATGCCCATATTCAGTTATAGTCATAGCGCCACCTGCTGGCAACAGGAAGTGACATGTTTTACGCTGCGACAAACTACTCCTTGAAAGTTTATGACATCAATGTTATTTTTGTGGTCAGTCTAATCTAAAGACCTGTGTGATGTTTAGTTGTGAAGATCTTGAGTGTTCGTTAAAAGGCGTGTCCATGGCGCTGTGACGAAGTTCGATGTGTGGCCATGGGAATAAAAGATGTTATAACTCAGGCATAAAATGTCAGATCTTGCCCAAACTTCACATGTGTGATAAGGGTCCTGGCCTGAACAGATCTGAAGGCCAATATTCCATTGGGTGTGGCAAAATGGCTCGATAGCGCCACCTATACACTTTCAACTGAGTGCATATACACTTTCAACGGAGTGCGCCTCAAGCTATGTATCACGTACATGTACAAAAATCGGTACACACATGTAACACACCAATACCTACAAAAAAGTCTCTTGGTATGAAATCCGAATCCCAACAGGAAGTCGGTTATTTAGAATTTTCTCTGCAAAATTGGCGTTGTTTTTGCCATTTTCAGGGGTTGTACTTTAACAAACTCCTCCTAGAGATTTATTCAGATCAACACCAAACTTGGTCAGTTAAATCTAAAGGCCTTTGCGATGTTAAATTGCGAAGATCTTGAGGTTTCATTAAAGGGCGTGTCCAGGGCGGCCTGGCAAATTTCGATGTTTCGCCATGAAAAGGAAGTTGCTGTAACTCAGACATACAAAGTCCAATCTGCCCCAAACTTCACATGTTAGATAAGACTTCTGCCCTTAACAGATCTACATGCCCATATTCAGTTATAGTCATAGTGCCACCTGCTGGCAACAGGAAGTGACATGTTTTACGCTGCGACAAACTACTCCTAGAAATCTTTTGCCATTAATGTATTTTTTTGTGGTCAGTCTAATCTAAAGGCCTGTGCAATGTTAAATTGCGGAGATCTTCAGTTTTTGTTAAAGGGCGTGTCCATGGCGCCATGACAAAATTTGATGTCTCGCCACAGCAAGAGAAGTTGTTGTAACTCAGGCATAAAATGTTCGATCTTCCCCAGACTTCGCATGTTCGATAAGAGTCCTGGCCTGAACACATCTGAAGGCCAATTTTCCACTATAATGATAGCGCCACCTGCTGGCAACAGAAAGATTGGCACATATATGGAATAAACATTGATATATTCCACTTATATTTATGAGTTTAAATGCATATTACTCACCGTTCACCTATTTACTAAAGCCACTCGCTGCCAGTGAGCCCGGGTGCGAGGGCCCGTTCATCGCTGCTTGCAGCTTTAATTATTGTTATTATTCTTCTTCTCTAAGATGAATTGCATTTTTGAGAGCCTAAACATGCTCGAAAAGTCATGAAACTTTGCACACACCTCAGAACCGGCGAAAATTTACGTCTGATATGGGTTTCAGAAGTGGGTGTGGCAAAATGGCTCGACAGCGCCACCTATACACGTTCAACGGTGTGCGCCTCGAGCTACGTTTCACGTACATGTATGAAAATTGGTATACACATGTATCTCTCTAATACCTACAAAAAAGTCTCTTGGAGCTAAAACCGAAACCCAACAGGAAGTCGGTTATTTTTAATTTTATGAGCAAATCTTGTGTCATTTTTGTCATTTCCATGCGTTGTATTTTAACGAACTCCTCCTAGAGATTAATTCAGATCAACACCAAAGTTGGTATGCCTAATCTAAAGGCCTTTGCGATGTTAAATTGCGAAGATTTTGAGTTTTCTTTAAAGGGCGTGTCCGTGGCGGCCTGGCGAATTTCGATGATTCGCCATGAAAAATGAAGTTGCTATAACTCAGACATACAATGTCCAATCTGCCCCAAACTTCACATGCTTGATGAGACTCCGAACCTGAACAGATTGACATGCCCATATTCAGTTATAGTCATAGCGCCACCTATTGGCAACAGGAAGTGACATATTTTACACTGCGACTAACTACTCCTAGAAATGTTATGACATCAATGTCTTTTTTGTGGTCAGTCTAATCTAAAGGCCTGTGCCATGTTAAGTTGTGAAGATCTTGAGTTTTCGTTAAGGGGCGTGTCCATGGCGCCGTGACAAAATTCAAAGTCTCGCCATGGGAATAAAAGATGTTATAACTCAGGCATAAAATGTCAGATCTTCCCCAAACTTCACATGTTTGATAAAAGTCCTGGCCTGAACAGATCTGAAGGCCTATATTCCATCGGGTGTGGCAAAATGGCTCGATAGCGCCACCTATACACTTTCAACAAAGTGCACCTCGAGCTCCGTTTCCCGTACATGTACAAAAATCGGTACACACATGTAACACACCAATACCTACAAAAATGTCTCTTGGTACGAAATCCGAAACCCAACAGGAAGTCGGTTATTTTTAATTTTATGAGCAAATTTTGTGTCATTTTTGTCATTTCCATGCGATGTATTTTAACGAACTCCTCCTAGAGATTCATTCAGATCAACACCAAAGTTGGTATGCCTAATCTAACGGCCTTTGTGATGTTAAATTGCGAAGCACTTGAGGTTTCGTTAAAGGGCGTGTCCATGGCGGCCTGACAAATTTCGATGTTTCGCCGTGAAAAAGGAAGTTGCTATAACTCAGACATACAATGTCCAATCTGCCCAAAACTTCACATGTTTAATACGACTCCTGACCTGAACATATTTACATGCCCATATTCAGTTATAGTCATAGCGCCACCTATTGGCAACAGGAAGTGAAATATTTTACACTGCGACAAACTACTCCTAGAAATTTTATGACATCAATGTTATTTTTGTGGTCAGTCTAATCTAAAGACCTGTGTGATGTTTACTTGTGAAGATCTTGAGTTTTCGTTAAAAGGCGTGTCCATGGCGCCATGACGAAGTTCGATGTGTCGCCATGGGAATTAAAGATGTTATAACTCAGGCATAAAATGTCCGATCTTGCCCAAACTTCACATGTGTGATAAGAGTCCTGGCCTGAACAGATCTGAAGGCCAAAATTCCATTGGGTGTGGCAAAATGGCTCGATAGCGCCACCTATACACTTTCAACTGAGTGCATATACACTTTCAACGGAGTGCGCCTCAAGCTATGTTTCACGTACATGTACAAAAATCGGTACACACATGTAACACACCAATATCTACGAAAAAGTCTCATGGTACGAAATCCGAATCCAAACAGGAAGTCAGTTATTTAGAATTTTCTCTGCAAAATTGGTGTTGTTTTTGGCATTTTTAGAGGTTGTACTTTAACGAACTCCTCCTAGAGATTTATTCAAATCAACACCAAACTTGGTCAGTTAAATCTAAAGGCCTTTGCGAAGTTAAATTGGGAAGATCTTGAGATTTCGTTAAAGGGAGTGTCCATGGCGGCCTGACAAATTTCGATGTTTCGCCATGAAAAAGGAAGTTGCTGTAACTCAGACATACAATGTCCAATCTGCCCCAAATTTCACATGTTAGATAAGACTTCTGCCCTTAACAGATCTACATGCCCATATTCAATTATAGTCATAGCGCCACCTGCTGGCAACAGGAAGTGACATATTTTACGCTGAGACAAACTACTCCTAGAGATTTTTTGACAATGTATATTTGTGGTCAGTCTAATCTAAAGGCCTGTGTAATGTTAAATTGTGGCAATCTTGAGTTTTTGTTAAAGAGCGTGTCCATGGCAAAAATGACAAAATTTGATGTCTCGCCACAGCAAGAGAAGTTGTTGTAACTCAGGCATAAAATGTTTGATCTTCCCCAAACTTCACATGTTCGATAAGAGTGCAGCCCTGAACACATCTTAAGGCCAATATTCCATTGTAATGATAGTGCCACCTGCTGGCAACAGGAAGATTGGCACATATATGGAATAAACGTTGATATATTCTACTTATATTTATGAGTTTAAACGTATATTTCTCACCGTTCACCTCTTTACTAAAGCCACTCGCTGCCGGGGAGCCCGGGTGCGAGGGCCCGTTCATCGCTGCTTGCAGCTTTAATTATTATTATTATTCTTCTTCTCCAGGATGAATCGCATTTTTGAGGGCCTAAACATGCTCGAAAATATGTGCCAATCTTTCTGTTGCCAGCAGGTGGCGCTATCATCTGTTGCCAGCAGGTGGCGCTATCATTGTGGTGTATGAGTGCATATACACTTTCAACGGAGTGCGCCTCAAGCTATGTTTCATGTACATGTACAAAAATCGGTACACACATGTAACACACCAATATATACGAAAAAGACTCTTGGTACGAAATCCGAATCCAAACAGGAAGTCAGTTATTTAGAATGTTCTCTGCAAAATTGGTGTTGTTTTTTGGCATTTTCAGGGGTTGTACTTTAACAAACTGCTCCTAGAGATTTATTCAGATCAACATCAAACTTGGTCAGTTAAATCTAAAGGCCTTTGCAAGGTTAAATTGGGAAGATCTTGAGATTTCGTTAAAGGGCGTGTCCATGGCAGCCTGACAAATTTCGATGTTTCGCCATGAAAAAGGAAGTTGCTGTAACTCAGACATACAATGTCCAATCTGCCCCAAACTTTGCATGTTAGATAAGACTTCTGCCCTTAACAGATCCACATGCCCATATTCACTTATAGTTATAGCGCCACCTGCTGAAAACAGGAAGTGGCATATTTTACGCTGTTACAAAGTATTCCTAGAAATCTTTTGACATTAATGTATTTTTTGTGGTCAGTCTAATCTTAAGGCCTGTGCAATTTTAAATTACGGAGATCTTTACTTTTTGTTAAAGGGTGTGTCCATGGCACCATGACAAAATTTGATGTCTCGCCACAGGAAAAGAAGTTGTTGTAACTCAGGCATAAAATGTCCGATCTTCCCCAAACTTCACATTTGTGATAAGAGTCCTGGCCTGAACACATCTGAAGGCCAATATTCCATTATAATGATATCGCCACCTGCTGGCAACAGGAAGACTGGCACATATAAATGATTTTGACATATTCCACTTATATTTACGACTTTAAATGCATATATCTCGCCGTTCGCCAATTTACTAAAGCCTCTCGATGGCGGTGAGCCCGGGTGCGAGGGCCCGTTCATCGCTGCTTGCAGCTTTAATTATTATTACTATTCTTCTTTAAGATGAATCGCATTTTTGAGAGCCTAAACATGCTCGAAAAGTCATGAAACTTTGCACACACCTCAGAACTGGCGAAAATTTACGTCTGATATGGGTTTCCGAAGTGGGTGGGGCAAAATGGCTCGACAGCGCCACCTATACACGTTCAACGGTGTGCGCCTCGAGCTACGTTTCACGTACATGTATGAAAATTGGTATACACATGTATGTCTCCAATACCTACAAAAAAGTCTCTTGGAGCAAAATCCGAAACCCAACAGGAAGTCGGTTATTTTTAATTTTATGAGCAAATTTTGTGTCATTTTTGTCATTTCCATGCGTTGTATTTTAACGAACTCCTCCTAGAGATTAATTCAGATCAACACCAAAGTTGGTATGCCTTATCTAAAGGCCTTTGCGATGTTAAATTGCGAAGATTTTGAGTTTTCGTTAAAGGGCGTGTCCGTGGCGGCCTGGCGAATTTCGATGACTCGCCATGAAAAATGAAGTTGCTATAACTCAGACATACAATGTCCAATGTGTCCAAAACTTCACATGTTTAATAAGACTCCTGACTTGAACAGATTCACATGCCCATATTCAGTTATAGTCATAGCGCCACCTATAGGCAACAGGAAGTGACATATTTTACACTGCGACTAACTACTCCTAGAAATTTTATGACATCAATGTCTTTTTTGTGGTCAGTCTAATCTAAAGGCCTGTGCGATGTTAAATTGTGAAGATCTTGAGTTCTCGTTAAAAGGCGTGTCCATGGCGCCATGACGAAGTTCGATGTCTCGCCAAGGGAATAAAATATGTTATAACTCAGGCATAAAATGTCCGATCTTCCCCAAACTTCACATGTGTGATAAGAGTCCTGGCCTGAACACATCTGTAGGCCAATATTCCATCGGGTGTGGCAAAATGGCTCAATAGCGCCACCTATACACTTTCAATATAGCGCGCCTCGAGCTCCGTTTCAAGTACATGTACAAAAATCGGTACAGACATGTAACACACCAGTACCTACAATAAAGTCTCTTGGTACGAAATCCTAATCCCAACAGGAAGTCGGTTATTTTGAATTTTCCCTGCAAAATTGGTGTTGTTTTTGCCATTTTCAGGGGTTGTACTTTAACGAACTCCTCCTAGAGATTTATTCGGATGAACACCAAACTTGGTCAGTGTAATCTAAAGCCATTTGCGATGTTAAATTGCGAAGGACTTGAGGTTTCGTTAAAGGGCGTGTCCATGGTGGCCTGGCAAATTTCGATGTTTCGCCATGAAAAAGGAAGTTGCTGTAACTCAGACATACAATGTCCAATCTGCCCCAAACTTCACATGTTGGATAAGACTCTTGACCTGAACAGATCTACATGCCAATATTCAGTTATAGTCATAGCGCCACCTATTGGCAACAGGAAGTGAAATATTTTACACTGCGACAAACTACTCCTAGAAATTTTATGACATCAATGTTATTTTTGTGGTCAGTCTAATCTAAAGACCTGTGTGATGTTTAGTTGTGAAGATCTTGAGATTTCGTTAAAAGGCGTGTCCATGGCGCCGTGACGAAGTTTGATGTGTCGCCATGGGAATAAAAGATGTTATAACTCAGGCATAAAATGTCCGATCTTGCCCAAACTTCACATGTGTGATAAGGGTCCTGGCCTGAACAGATCTGAAGGCCAATATTCCATTGGGTGTGGCAAAATGGCTCGGTAGCGCCACCTTTACACTTTCAACTGAGTGCATATACACTTTCAATGGAGTGCGCCTCAAGCTATGTTTCACGTACATGTACAAAAATCGGTACACACATGTAACACACCAATATCTACGAAAAAGTCTCTTGGTACGAAATCCGAATCCAAACAGGAAGTCAGTTATTTAGAATGTTCTCTGCAAAATTGGTGTTGTTTTTGGCATTTTCAGGGGTTGTACTTTAACGAACTCCTCCTAGAGATTTATTCAGATCAGCATCAAACTTGGTCAGTTAAATCTAAAGGCCTTTGCGATGTTAAATTGTCAAGATCTTGAGGTTTTGTTAAAGGGAGTGTCCATGGTGGCCTGACAAATTTCGATGTTTCGCCATGAAAAAGGAAGTTGCTGTAACTCAGACATACAATGTCCAATCTGCCCCAAATTTTGCATGTTGGATAAGACTTCTGCCCTTAACAGATCTACATGCCCATATTCAATTATAGTCATAGCGCCACCTGCTGGCAACAGGAAGTGACATATTTTACGCTGAGATAAACTACTCCTAGAGATTTTTTGACATTAATGTATTTTTGTGGTCAGTCTAATCTAAAGGCCTGTGTAATGTTAAATTGAGGCAATCTTGAGTTTTTGTTAAAGAGCGTGTCCATGGCAAAAATGACAAAATTTGATGTCTCGCCACAGCAGGAGAAGTTGTTGTAACTCAGGCATAAAATGTTTGATCTTCCCCAAACTTCACATGTTCGATAAGAGTGCAGCCCTGAACACATCTGAAGGCCAATATTCCATTATAATGATAGCGCCACCTGCTGGCAACAGGAAGATTGGAACATATATGGAATAAACATTGATATATTCTACTTATATTTATGAGTTTAAATGCATATTTCTCACCGTTCACCTATTTACTAAAGCCACTCGCTGCCGGTGAGCCCGGGTGCGAGGGCCCGTTCATCGCTGCTTGCAGCTTTAATTAGGGCCCGAGCACCGATGGTGTGAGGACCCTCTTGGAATTTCTCCGTTTATTATTATTTTTATTATTATTATTATTCTCCAGAATGAATCGCATTTTTGAGGGCCTAAACATACTCAAAAAGTCATGAAACTTTGCACACACCTCAGCCGGCGAAAATGTACATCTGATATGGGTTTCAGAAGTGGGTGTGGCAACGGTGTCAACGGTGTGCGCCTCGAGCTATGTTTCACGTACATGTATGAAAATCGGTACACACATGTAACTCTCTAATACCTACAAAAAAGTCTCTTAGAGCAAAATTCTAAACCCAACAGGAAGTCAGTTATTTCTAATATTATGAGCAAATTTTGTGTCATTTTTGCCATTTCCATGAGTTGTATTTTAACGAACTCCTCCTAGAAACTTATTCAGATCAACACCAAATTTGGTATGCCTAATCTAAAGGCCTTTGCGATGTTAAATTGCGAAGATTTTGAGTTTTCGTTAAAGGGCGTGTCCGTGGCGGCCTGGCGAATTTCGATGATTCGCCATGAAAAATGAAGTTGCTATAACTCAGACATACAATGTCCAATGTGCCCAAAACTTCACATGTTTAATAAGACTCCTGACCTGAACATATTTACATGTCCATATTCAGTAATAGTCATAGCGCCACCTATAGGCAACAGGAAGTGACATATTTTACACTTCGACAGACTACTCCTAGAAATTTTTTGACATCAATGTCTTTTTTATGGTCAGTATAATCTAAAGGCCTGTGCAATGTTAAATTGTGAAGATCTTGAGTTTTCGTTAAGGGGCGTGTCCATGGCGCCGTGACAAAATTCAAAGTCTCGCCATGGGAATAAAAGATGTTATAACTCAAGCATAAAATGTCCGATCTTCCCCAAACTTCACATGTGTGATAAAAGTCCTGGCCTGAACAGATCTGAAGGCCAATATTCCATCAGGTGTGGCAAAATTGCTTGATAGCGCCACCTATAAACTTTCAACGGAGTGCGCCTCGAGCTGTGTTTCATGTACATGTACAAAAATTGGTACACACATGTAACACACCAATACCTACAAAAAAGTCTCTTGGTACGAAATCCTAATCCCAACAGGAAGTAGGTTATTTTGAATTTTCCCTGCAAAATTGGTGTTGTTTTTGCCATTTTCAGGGGTTGTACTTTAACGAACTCCTCCTAGAGATTTATTCAGATGAACACCAAACTTGGTCAGTGTATTCTAAAGCCATTTGTGATGTTAAATTGCGAAGGACTTGAGGTTTCGTTAAAGGGCGTGTCCATGGCGGCCTGACAAATTTCGATGTTTCGTCATGAAAAAGGAAGTTGCTGTAACTCAGACATACAATGTCCAATCAGCCCCAAACTTCACATGTTAGATAAGACTTCTGCCCTTAACAGATCTACATGCCCATATTCAGTTGCCACCTGCTGACAACAGGAAGTGACATGTTTTTCGCTGCGACAAACTTCTAAAAATCTTTTGACATTAATGTATTTTTTTGTGGTCAGTCTAATCTAAAGGCCTGTGCAATGTTAAATTGTGGAGATCTTGAGAACAAGAGAAGTTGTTGTAACTCAGGCATAAAATGTTCGATCTTCCCTGAACTATTTGGACGACTGGCTGATTCTGGCTCAATCACGAGCGGAGCTCGTGGAGCACAGGGCCGTTTTACTCGATCACCTCGAGAAACTCGGTCTCAGTGTCACACCCGTTTCAGCGGGAAGTGGCGTGAAGGGCGCGAAGCGCCCTTATTGGTCTGATATTGCATCAGCCTGCGCTCGATAGGCTGTGCACTTGCCGCAGAGCAGCCAATGAGCGAGCGAACCGTCTCGCCTATGGCTGTGTACTGCTGCAAATGCGCTTTACAAAAATTCAAAATTAAGGATAATTTTTTGCTTCAGTATTTCGTGAAAAGAGACTTTTCCCGTAGCGTCTTAGCTAAGACGCAGTACTCATTCCCTCTTCTAGAGAGAACCGAGGTTACGTTAGTAACCGAGTATGTTTTCTCTTGGTTTATTTGTCTTAGTTCATTTCTCTTGGTTCATGTCAAATTAATTATGATAAATAAGTCGCACCTGACTAAGTCGCAGGACCAGCCAAACTATGAAAAAAAGTGCGACTTATAGTCCTGAAAATACGGTAGTCATTTAATGTCATATGATCTTATTTAAAGCCTGCAATAATGCAATTTGACCAGTGTGGCGCTGTAGCATGAGACTGTAATTCAACTCTCCTGATGAAATTCAGAAGACAGCATTTCAGAGCAAACGCAGCCCATTACGAGGGTGCTGATCTACGTTTGGATGATTGTTAATATTTGCTGCGCGTTTTTCTCCCAATAACAAAATAAACACATCAAAAACTGACAGCAGTGAGAAGGCAGCAGTTTAAAAACGCATCTGATGAAAAAGATGTGGATGTTTGCATGAGCTCTATAGTTCAGTACTCCAGTTGAGTCCAGTCACATCACGTTTATTTATGTAGTACTTCGGTACTATAGATAGCCTTAAATCAAGCAGCTTTACATTATTGTTAAACATGAAAACCCAGAGACAGTGTCGCTTTCAGTTAGAATTAATTAGAAACTTGATTTTCTGTTATAAAGCAGCTCTCCAGTGTGGAACTAGTTAATGATGAAGTCATTTATTAGTGGGGGATAAAAAACACCTTTTATTAAAGGTATAGTTTGGTTTGCAGAGATCATAGCTTGATCTCAGCTCAGTTTTGATTATCATAACCCTATAAGGAATTTTAAGAGAGATTTAGTTGTGAATATTAGATTATCCAAAAATAATAAATCACTTAACCTTTATTTTGTTTCTTATCCATATGACCCACAAAAATATATGTAAGGTAATTAAATAATTAAATGGTTGCTTATGAGAGTTTCTCTGCCATCTCATTTTGTGTGCCAAATATATTTATTTGTATGAATTAATTGTATAACTAATTACATAATAATGACTTTCAAAAGCTGAAGTGATTACCTTTGAACATTATATTTATTGAATTTTTAACAAAACAAACAAGTGATACATTGACATAAGCTTAATATTTCACAACGTAATCCCCAAAGTAAATAGAAATACACAATAAAAAAAAATAAAAATAAAAAACATCACACATAACAGAGTAACAGTTAATAAGGAGAGAGAAAAAAAACCCACACCTCGGCACTTTACTTTACTTTCTTAATTTCCTTCATAATGTCTCAGAAACTCAGTTAATGGTTTCCATATTTCTTAAAAATTTCCTCCCTTTCCTCTAACAATATAAGTGAGTCGTTCCAATACAATACATGATGCCATCTCCTGCACCCACATATGATTTGAGGGTACATCCATTTTCTTCCAGTACAGAGATATTAACCGTCTGGCCTGCAGGAGTCCAAAGTCAATCAGTTTTATTTGTCTGGAGCTAAAAACACAATTCTCAGGATATATGCCCAGCACACATATTTTTGCCTCAACAGGTATGTTTACTCCAGCAATCTTTGACAGATTCTGCATGACTGACTTCCAATACTGATGTAATTTTGGACAATCCCATACACAGTGAAAAAGAGTACCCTTTCCATCTAAACATTTACTACATCTATCAGGGATATTAGGTGACCAACGGTTCAGTTTGACCGGAGTTATGTAGGTTCTCATCAACCATTTATATTGGAGGAGTTTCATCCTGGTATTAATTGACTGTTTTTGGGCTTTTAAACATGCAGCTTCCCAGTCTGCCACCTTTATCTCCTCTTGAATGTCAGATCTCCATGCATCCAGCTTATCAGCGGTGGATTCCTCATCATGTGTTAGTAAAGTCGCATAAAATAAAGAAATATGACCTCTCCTTTCAAGATTTTGCAATATAATATTCTCTAGGTTTGACAGTGTTGGTTCAGATTCAATCTGTTTATATTTTGACATAATGAAATGTTTAATTTGTAAGTGTTTATAGAAATGTTCTTTGGAATGTTATATGTTTGGCATAACTGCTCAAATGTAAGAAGGTTGCCATCCTTATAAAGGTCTGCCAGCTTCTGTACACCTTTATCTGCCCAGATTTTGAAACCCCCATCAGCTCTTCCTGCCTTAAAACCTGTGTTGCCCCAAATAGGCGAAAAAGGAGAGATGGGAGGAATACCTCCCATATACTGATGAGCCCTATACCAAATATCAATTGTGTTTTTTAAAAAGGGTTTTTTTGTCATTTTTCCCAATTTTTTGGGGCATGCGGAATATAAATACAGATTCAAGTTAAGTTTTGTTTCTAATTGTTCAATTTTTATCAATGCTTGGGGTGTCTCAGTTGCAAAGTAGAATATGGCTGAGCGCAGCTGTGCAGACCAGTAATATAATTTAAAATTAGGGAGTTGTAACCCCCCTCTCTCAAATGGCAGGTACAGCAGGCGAAGCCTTAGTCTAGGTTTTTTATTATTACAAATAAATCTATTAAGGACAGTGTTTAATTCATCAAAAATTTGTTTTGAGAGAGGCAAACGGAGTGCCTGAAACAGATATAAAAATGTTGGTAATATGCTCATTTTGATCATGTTTATTCTGCCAATAATTGACACGGGCATTACTGACCATTTATCTAAAGACTCCTTTACTTCACTAATCAAAGGATCATAATTCATTGGTACAATGGTTTTAATGACTGGGGTGATTTTAACACCAAGATACACAAATCCCTCTTTTGCATTGATAAACGGGGTCTGTATGACTGGATTTAGCCTCTCGTCCCTATTCAAAAATAGAATAGAGGATTTTGAATCATTTATTTCATAGCCAGAAAATCGACCGAATAGCTCTATTTGTTGCATTAAATTTGGGACACTGATGGACAACCTTGTCAAAAAAACTATCAGATCATCAGCACATAACTGGATGCCAAATATATCATTTCGTTTTCTTATCATCATTGCCAAGGGTTCCATAGCCAAAATAAATAACATTGGAGATAACGGGCATCCCTGGCGAGTGGAATGTTCCAATGCGAAAGGTTTAGAGACTATGTTGTTTGTCAAGACACTGGCTTTAGGATCTGTATACAAAAGTTTAACCCATTTGAGAAAGTTAAATCCAAATCCATACCTCGGAAGAACGTTAAACAAATATGACCACTCTATTCTGTCAAAGGCCTGACGGGCATCAAGTGATAATAAAGCCGTATCTTTAGCATCAAATTTCTCATGAATTATATTCAAAACTCTTCTTATTTTATGAAACCCTTGACGTTTTGGTACAAAGCCATTTTGATCGTTATGAACTAGATGTGAGATAAAGGGGTCTAATCTTTTTGCTAAAACTTTACAAAGTATTTTAGTGTCAACCCCCAATCAGACTTATTGGTCTGAATGATGAGCATTCTGCAGGAGGTTTACCTGGTTTTAATATCAAAGTGATCATAGCCTGTCTTAGAGTGGGTGGGAGAATCTCATTTTTAAATGCTTATTCATACATGTTAAAAAGTGGAACTATTATTTTTTCTTTGAAAGTTTTGTAAAATTCAATCGTAAATCCATCTAACCCCGGAGCTTTACCACTGTTAATGCTTTGTATGGCCTGTGATATCTCTTCAATACTTAAATTTCTGTCCAACTCTTGTTGTGCGTCTTCTGTGAGTGTCTGGAACTGAAGTTGGTCCAAGAATAGGTCTTGTTCTTCCGAGGTATGGTAACAATCAGACTTATACAAATTTTCATAAAATTGTCTAAAACTATCGTTAATTTCAGATGGGTCTACCGTTACCTTACCCGAGGGGGTCTTTATGTTATTAATTGCTCTTTCACTCTGTGTTTTCTTTATTCTCCATGCCAAGAGCTTTCCAGCTTTCTCACCTTGGTCATAATAAGATTGCTTTAACCACATTAAACTTTTTGCTGCCGCATCAGAAGACAATTTATTATATTCAGTTCTCAAACGTAACAATTCACTTTGTTTTATTGGGTCATCACTAGCAAGACTATCCAAGATTTCCATTTGTTTTTGTTGTTGTTTATTCTTCGTACTCGTATAGCTAAGAATTTCACCTCGAATATATGCTTTAAATCCTTCCCATCTCATTGCGGCACAAGTTTGATCTGTATTTAACTCAAAGTAATTATCTATTTTCTCCCCTATAAATTTAACAAAGTTTGAATTCTGTAGCCATCTTGCTTGAAACCGCCAACGGAACTGTTTGTGGGTAAAGTTGTCCATGTAAACATTCAGTGAGATAGCTGCATGATCACTGATCACTATGCTATCATACTGACATCGTTTAAACCTTGATAAAAGTTCCCTTGAGACAAGAAAGTAATCTATACGTGAGTGGGATTTTTGTATACCTGAGTAACAGGAAAATTCTATTTTATCAGGATTTTGTTCCCTCCACACTTCCACCAAGTTCATATCCAATATATATTGATTTATTAAATGTCTAGTTTGAGCTTTATAGATATCTGAGCCTGTTGAACGATCTATACTTGGATTCAAGGTACAGTTAAAGTCTCCTCCAATTATATAGAGTCCTTGCAGAGTGGATACGGTAAGAAATAGATCTTCAAAAAACTTTGGTTTGTTTTCATTTGGGCCATACACACTCACTAAATTCAAAGTGATTGAGAGAATGTTACCCTGTACAATTACGTATCTACCCGCCGGGTCTTTTTTTATTTGTAGCATTTGGAATGGTATGCTCCTATGAATCATAATAATTATGCCTCTTGCATAGTTATTGTATGATGAGTGTATCACCTGGCCAGGCCATCTGTTTTTTACAAATTTTAATTCACAATCTGTAAGATGCGTTTCTTGAAGAAAAAATATTTTCAATTTGAGTTGCTTAATCCTGTTGATAACCTGCTTTAGTTTAATTCTTTTCCTGAGTCCTCTGACATTCCAACTTGTGATTTTTATATCAGACATTATGAGTATTCACTTGTTCCTTACTTTGTTGGTTTTTTCAGACATATTAATATAACAATACGTTGTGCCGAGTTAGTATGAAATACAGATAACTTTTGAATAAAAAAAAACAAATAACTAAATGAAAAAAGAAAATTCTGAAAATGACACATAAAATCCACCCGCCCCCTCCCTTACTCAGATTAGTAAATGGGGGTTTGTGCTAATCCACTAATAAGGGGAGTAGCTAAACTATAAAACCCAACTTCAAAAAGCAGCAGTAGTGTCCGTAAACCATGCATACACCAAACTAAGAAATAAACACAGCAAACCCATATGAACATGTTAACAGTCCCTCAATGAAATTATTCAACAGCAATGTTTTTATCTGCTCATATTGTCTCCTTTTCAAGAATAAAAGTTTAACCAAAGTATGTAGTATTAATGTGTTTAGAAAAAGAGAGATAAAGAATATACACACATATACACACATATATATATATATATACATATGCATACATACACATGCGTCTATAGTGGCGTTATGAAAGTATTATAGAAAATACCTTAAAGTGCAGTTATTAGGTGTCAGTGTGAACAGCTGATTTTTCTAGTTCAGGAACCGAATCGTTCACCATCATAGTCAGTCCTGTCCAGCGTGTCTGCGGAGAAAATCCCCAGCCTCCTTTGGGGATGAAAACAGCTGTGAAAAATGCCTTTTTCAACAGACACTTTCCTGACGGTGTTGAACTCAGCTCGTAGTCGGACGGTCTCAGCTGAAAGATCCTGGGCGAAAAAAAGTTTGTTTCCTTCGTGTTCGATATTACGTTGTTTTGTGGAACTTAAAACAAACTCCCGGTCTTGGAAATTCAGGAATCGGATAAGGACTGCTCTGTGCTGGTTTGGCTTTGGAGGTGCCAGGGTTCGGTGAGCCCTCTCAATGACAAAGGATTTGTCGGTCTCCAGCCAGCGCGGCAGCGCCTCCCGAATGTACTCCAGTAGCGGCCGCTGACCCTCAGTGCCTTCCCGGAGGCCAAACAAGCGAAGGTTCTTCCTGCGGCCCCGGTTCTCCAGGTCGTCAGTCTTTGCCTTTAGGTAGGATATTCGCTTCATGGCGTTGTTAAGGTCGACCGTGCTCTTTTCCAGGAGCTCCTCCGCCGACATGATTCTATTCTCAGCTTCCTCCAGTCGAGTAACATTAGTGGCTACATTTTGCTTCACCTCCGTCATGTTTTTCTCCAAAGAAGCGATGGACTTACTCATTTCACCCATACGATTATCTATGCTGTCCAACTTGGTTCCAAATCCACTGAACTCCGAGTGCAATGACTGAAGTTCAGCTAACACCGTGGTAAGATCACACATGCTATCCGTGCTAGCAGCCCCCACGTTGTCTTGATCTGCTGCCGAAATGTCAGTTTTAGCTGGTTTTTGGGAACCGCTTTTCGTGTGAAAACATCACAATCCTTGAGAGTAGCAGATTTTGACATCTTCCGATTCAGTTTACGCTTCAAAGGCTGGGTTTTTTAGAATTTTTGATGCAGGCTACACGGAGCATTCACTTTAAGCTGCCATCTTGGTTCACGGCTCTATAGCGCCCCCGAAGTGATTACCTTTATTTATTAGAATATATATAACTCAATATGTTAACTAATTGCAAAAGCTGAATAATGAATACATTTCTACTGATTTATCAGCAAAATAATCGATGATTAGTTGATTAATGGACCCAAATAATCATTAGATTAATCGATTATCAAAATAATCGTTTGTTGCAGCCCTACTATATATATATATAAATATATATATATTTTTTTTTTTTTTTTTTTTTTTTTTACATTTTATACAGAAAATACTCCATAATTTAGAAATGAACATTACCTAGTAACATGAAATATACTCAAAATGCAATATATAAACAAACTGAATTGAAATATACTACATTGATTTCACAAAAATAAAATTGTTACACAATTATGCCATCTGGTCAGTTAAGGCTGAAAACAACACAAGTGTGATTCCCAAAAGAACAATACCAGAGGGTTAAACTGGGATATTTTACCAGAAGAGTTTAATTTAATCTAAAGTTCACTCTTTCAATAACAATACAAATATTCTGAATGCAACATCTGCTAATGTAGTTCTGGCCTTATGAGTTAGAATTGGTTTAGACCCAATTAAATAGAAACTTAAAGGGTTAGTTCACCCAGATAGCAAATGTATGTAATTAATAACTTACCCTCATGTTGTTTCAAACCCGTAAAACCTCCGTTTATCTTTGGAACACATTTTAAGATATTTTAGATTTAGTCCGAGAGCTCTCAGTCCCTCCATTGAAGCTGTGTGTACGGTATACTGTACATGTCCAGAAAGATAAGAAAAACATCATCAAAGTAGTCCATGTGACATCAGAGGGTCGGTTAGAATTTTTTTGAGCATCGAAAATACATTTTGGTCCAAAAATAGCAAAAACGACGACTTTATTCAGCATTGTCTTCTCTTTCGTGTCTGTTGTGAGAGAGAGTTCAAAAGAAAGCAGCTGGATATCCGGTTCGCGAACGAATCATTCAGTTCACCAAATTGAACTAAATCGTTTTAAACGGTTCGCGTCTCCAATACGCATTAATCCACAAATGACTTAAGCTGTTAACTTTTTTTAATGTGGCTGACACTCCCTCTGAGTTCAAACAAACCAATATCCAGGAGTAATGCATGCACTCAAACAGTACACTGACTGAACTGCTGTGAAGAGAGAACTGAAGATGAACACCGAGCCGAGCCAGATAATCGTTAATGGTATAGGTAGCCCTTCTATAACCTAAACCATGGACTGCAGATGTTATCTGAATAAGATTATCTGTTGCTGTCTTTTAAACTTCTTTGGCTGTTACATCATTGTGTCCATGTCTTTAAGTCATTCATTGTGCAGAAACACTCATAAGTAACAACCCTTGAGCACCATTTTTCACAAGGAACCTAGTAAGAATTTGCATTCTTACCTTTAATCTTTTTCTCCTTCTCAGTCAGTTTCTTGTCGGCCTGCAGAATAGCTTTAGAATCCACAGATTTCTGTTTCAGGAACTCCTCTAGGACCTCTTCAGCCTATTAGCAAAAACACACACGTACAGAAAGCAAATGGATAATTCAGACAAAGACAAGAGAGGGGTGGGGGGGGGGTGAAAGTGCTCATGTCTTGTGATGTTGTCTAATATGGGGATAACCTTGACTTCTTTTTTGGCCTGGCTGTTATATTTCTTCACAATGTTCTCCAGATCTGTGCAGAAGAGATCATAGCCACCAGGTTTGGCATAGAAGCCCTGCTCGAGTTTTTCCATCACTGGTGCAGAGAGGGATGACAGGATTTCCTCACATCTTTTCTTTGAAGATTTTTCGTTTTGGCACAGGTATCCATCAAAGAGTTTAATAATATTTTCCTAAAAACATAACACATAGCATGTTAGAGGTAGAGGGGTAAATAAGTTGCTGAATACAGAATACTGATCTCTCACATCATCTGATTTGACAAGTGTGTTCTTTGAGTCAAGATGAGCAGGATGAGAATGTGCACCATGCTTCAGAGACTACTAATTTGAGATCTAACAGATATATTGTTGTACATGAACGAAAACAAAATGGCATACATCCAGCGACCAAGAAATTCCAAAGAAATAACTTCTTTCAAACTCTTAATCATTAAGGAGGAAACGATTAACCGCAAGCCAGCTGAAAATCTATTCAAATTAAAAATTCAAATTTAAATCAGTTGAGATGCTAAACAAATCGCGATTCATTTAGCGGCAGGAGTTTATATGAATGCACATTTATACAAATTATATATTATATCTAAATTATACAATCTAATTTAGATTAAAAACTGCTCATGTTGCATGTATGCATCATCTTTGTTTGGGATCAGGATTAAATTACAATGGTTGCCTCTAATTTTAAATGGAAAGAGCTTAGACAAAGCCTTATTTTGTTTATGAAGGATTTATTTTTATGTGTTATTTATTCAATGGATCCCTCATTAAGATGACGACTTGCTGCCACCTACTGGTGCTTTTAGTATCATATTTATTTATCAAATATGATTACAAATGACCTGCTCTTATCATCTGATCGTGTTTTTATCTCTCTATTAGTTCTATTTGATCTTAGTGCTGCGTTTGACACTATTGATCAAAACATTCTTTTTCATAGACTTGAACACTTTGTTGGCATTAATGGAAGTGCATTAGCATGGTTTAAATTGTACTTATATGACCGCCATCAATTCGTAGCAGTGAAGAGGTATCATATCGATCACAAGTGCAGTATGGAGTACCTCAAGGCTCAGTACTAGGGCCGCTACTCTTCACGCTTTATATGTTACCCAGTGGGAGATATCATCAGGAAACATGGTGTTAGCTTTCATTGTTATGCTGATGATACTCAGCTCTATATTTCTTTGCGGCCCGGTGAAACACACCAATTTGAAAAACTAATGGAATGCATAGTCGATATAAAAAACTGAATGACAAGTAATTTCTTACTGCTAAATTCTGAAAAAACAGAGGTGTTAATTATAGGACCTAAAAAACTGCATGTATTAACCAGTGGCGGAGCCAGGACGTTTTCATAGGGGTGGCCAGGGAGGGGCCAACAACCAGTCTGGGGTGGCACAGAAATCTTCATTATTTCAATATAAAAATGTGTTTGACTATAATGTACTGGACTGTTTTCGTTCCAAAACACAACTAAGTACAATTAATTTCTACTAAACTGTAATTGAGATGACAATTTTTTTTATTATTCCTCACCTCTAGGTATTTTATAAAGGGGCTCACTATAGCTTTATTGCTCATTCAACTTCTCAAAACTCCCAAATGCTTGCTCTCCAATATTGCATACTAATGGATGAGACACGCAGAAAGATGTGAAAATGGCTGGAAGACAACAGTAGACATAAATGCCAGGATATAAAATTTTTTATTTTATGCATTTCAGTTTTCATTTTCATATATGTTCTACTAGATTTGTAAAATTTGTAATTTAATGCACAAACAAATGTGAACACAGTACACTTATACTAGTATAAGTGCACTGTGCTCACATTTATCTATGCATTAAATTACAAATAAAAATAAATTTCAGATTGTGCCTTAGGTATTCTCGAATTATAGAATATATTTTAGTACATGCATTTAAGCGACGTTCTTGCATGCTGCGTATACATGCAAAGTTTGCAGCTTTAATCATCTTTTTGGAGATTGCATAACTGACGACAGAACTGGGTATGTATGCTCATATTTCTTGTGTGGGTTATTTATGATAAAGTGATATAGAGCATGCACAACATTTCTGCGTACTGTTGAAGAGTATGTGCCGTGAGCAAAGTAAAACAGCTAATGGGACAGGAAAGTGCGTTTTACTGACATATAGGCTAGTCTAACAACATTTCATCAGACTGAAGTTCACAGTTGTTCTACTTAAGCTGATTTGGCTGCTGTAGCTTTTCCGCGCTCGTTTGACTCACGCCTGGTGCTAAGGTGAAGCTGAATTGTGCTTCTGAAAATTCTCCCGTTTGATGTGGTCATAAAGAGAGATACAGTGTTCCGCATCTCATGCATTTCTTGGTAACAAAAAAAATGGACAAAAAGTCATTTTGAGTGGGGTGGCCAAAGGGGTGGCCATGCTTTCATCAGTGGTGGCCATGGCCACCCCTGGCCACCCCCTGGCTCCGCCCATGGTATTAACATAGAACACTGTCTAAGACTTGATGGCTGCTCTGTCAATTCTTCGTCATCAGTTAGGAACCTAGGTGTGCTATTTGATGGCGATCTTTCCTTAGAAAGCCACGTTTCTAGCATTTGTAAACTGCATTTTTCAATCTCAAAATATATCTAAATTACGGTCTATGCTCTCATTGTCAAATGCAGAAATGTTAATCCATGCATTTATGACCTCAAGGTAAGATTATTGTAATGCTTTATTGGGTGGTTGTTCTGCACACTTAGAGTCGAGTCAGGTGCTCATGGACCCTCCAGAGTCAGGGTTAGTCACCGTCGACCTTCCAGAGTCAGGGCTAGTCACCATCGACTTTCCAGAGTCAGGGTCAATCACTGTTGACCTTTCAGAGTCAGGGTTAGTTCCTGTTGACCTTCCAGAGTTGAGTCAGGTGCTCGTGGACCCTCCAGAGTCGAGTCAGGTGCTCGGGGACCCTCAAGAGTCAGGGTTAGTCACCGTTGACCTTCCAGAGTCAGGGTTAGTCACCTTTGACCTTCCAGAATTAGGGCTAGTCACTGCTGACCTTCCAGAGTCAGGACTAGTCACCATTGACTTTCCAGAGTCAGGGCTAGTCACCGTTGACCTTCCAGAGTTAAGCCAAGAGCCGGAGCCGTTCCACGTTTCTGCTGAACTATCAGAGCCTCTCCACGTCTCTGATGAACTGCCAGAGCCGTTCCACATCTCTGCTGAACTACCAGAGTCTCTCCTCGCCTCTGCGGAACTTCCAGAGTCTCGTCACGTCTCAGTCGAACTCTCTGAGCACCCGACTGATCCTGTTGTGGCCACGGAGGCTACCCTTAACATGTTCTATGTTTCAGACTTGCCCAACCAGACTGGTCCTCCTGTTTGTCCGGCCGCACAGATGTGGTGGTCTTCCGCACCGCCCTGGGGGTCTTCTGTCCCGACCACAATGTTGTGGTGGACTTCTGCTCCGCCCTGGGGGGCTTCCGCCCTGACCACACGGTTGTGGTGGTCTTCTGCTCCGCCCTGGGGGGCTTCCGTCCCAACCACACGGTTGTGGTGGTCTTCTGCTCCGCCCTGGGGGACTCCGGTCTCGACCACACGGTTGTGTTGGTCTTCTGCTCCGCCCTGGGGGGCGTCCGTCCCGACCAAACGGTTGTGGTGGTCTTCTGCTCCGCCATGGGGGCCTTCTGCCTCGACCACACGGTTATGGTGGTCTTCTGCTCCGCCCTGGTGGGCGTCACGTGATGTCCTTCTTGGACTTATGTTTTTGTGTTTATTTTTTGTTGTTCTTCTGTCTGTGTCTTTCGTTCTGTTTCCCTCTAAGGACCTGGCCCTCCGTCCCTCCCCCTGATCCTCCGCCGGTCCACCACCCTCCTGGACTCCTTGTTTTGTGTTGCACTTCTCTTGTCTCTGTTTTCCCATTTTACCTGGTCGTCTTGTCTCGGTTTCCCCATTCTACCTGGTCATTTTGCCTCTGTTTCCCCATTCTACCTGGTCCTCTTGTCTCTGTTTTCCCCATTTTACCTGGCCCTCTATCCCTCCCCCTAGTCCTCCGCCGCTCCACCTCCCTCCTGGTCTCTTTGTGTTTTTGGTTTTCCCTTGGGTTCGGGTGGAGCATCTGGCAGCTGCTCCGTGGAGGAGGGGGTAATGTCACGCTGTCTAGTCTCTGTTTCCCTGGGTGTCCACTAGTGGGCTCACTTCCCCTTAGGCACTTCACCGTAGGCACTAGAATTCCTCTAGTCTGGTCCTGTCTTCACAGTAATTGCACTCCTGTTAATTGCACCAGGTGCAGTCACTTTATTGTCATTAGCCTCCTTATAAATACCAGTCTTTCCCTGTTGTTGGGATGGAGTCCTTACCCTTCGTGTGTTCAGCTTTCTCGTCCCCCGAGATTCTTCCTGTCTGCCCGTCCTCCGAGTCATCTCGCTTTCCGAGTTCCCTTTTCTTGTCCCTTTCATTTGTTTTGTTTTGTTTGGAATGTCTTCTTGGTTTTGACCTAGGCTGTATTCGACTACGATTTGGATTACCATATAAATAAATACCTGCAATTGGATCTCTCGCTCTCCCTGTGTCTCTCTGGGTACACGAATCATCACAAATTATCACTATCAAAAATACTGTCAATATTGCACACCTGTAAAATAATAATTTTTGCATGGTTAATATTAATGTAACTATAAGCAAACTAGGCTTTAAAGGTCCCAAATTTTCAAAACTAAAATTTCCTGGTTTTTTTCTTGATAATTAAGGCCTAAGGGCTTTGTAACTGCCATATAATTTTCAAAGCACAGCCTGCTGTTAGGGTATTCAGGGACAGGAGACTGGAATAACAGGAGAACAAGGTTTATTTAGGCACAAGCAGAGGAGCAGGTAGTGAATAGTGAGGATATGGTGCTGGAGCTGGGAGAGATGAGTGGATCCGGAGGTGATGAACACAAGATGCTGGAGGTAGCTGACACACACAAACGATGGAGACAGGAATATGCTGGAGAGAGGTAAGCAGGATAATAGGTTAGTCCTTAGAGTTAATAGGTAGGTATTGACCTAGTTGCGAACAAGACCGGACGGTGACTGAGTGTGTGCGTGTGTGGTTTTTGTAGGAGTGGAGCAGGTCTGTCAGGGTGGTTGGAATGGAAGGTGTCTAGCAGGTTTGGATCCAGGATGTCGTTGCGTGGGACCCATGAGGCCGATCTCTTGTATCTTGCTCTCCGTCTGCCCTTTAGACTGGGGATGGTATCCAGACGACAGGCTGACGGCCACACCTAGGAGTGAATGGAAGGCCTTCCAAACCCGGGAGATGAACTGGGGGCCTCTGTCGGAGATGATGTCCTCAGGGATGCCAAAGTATCGGAAGACATGGTTAAACATCAGTTCGGCGTTTCCATGGCCGTGGGCAGTCTTTTCAAGAGGAGAAGACGACAGGATTTAGAGAAGCAGTCAACAATAATGAGAATGCATGTATTATTATCTGAGGGAGGCAGGTCAGTTATGAAGTTCACCCCTAGGTGCAACCAAGGGTGGTTTGGAACGGGTAGAGGGAGGAGCTTGCCAGATGGTAGGTGACGTGGACTCTTCGAGATGGTGCATTCCTTACATCCTTGCACGTACCTTCTGATGTCAGAAGCCATATTGGGCCACCAGAAGAGTTCCCTCAGCAGCGAGAGGGTTTCATTGACCCCCGGGTGGTCAGTGCCAAGTGATGAGTGAGCCGAGTGGATGAGTGGAGTGCGCCGTGTCCTGGTGATGTACTGCAAGCCCGGGGGACAACCCGGCGGGGCGTTGGTGGAGGAATTGGAGGAGGTCAGAGTTTCGGCTGACCAGGTGATTGGACTGACGATTACCTTGTCCGGGAGTATGGTTTCGGGTTCCTCCAGGTTTTCCTCAGGAGTGTAACAACGTGATAAAGCGTCAGCTTTAGGGAAGACTCAGTGTGTGTGTGTGGTTTTTGTAGGAGTGGTTGATTGAAGGTGGATGAGGAGCAGGTGGGAGTGATTAGTATTCCGGTGAGGGTGTGCATTGTGATTGGTTGGTGTTGGAGCCTAGCGTGTCTGTTACATCTGCATTATTTTATGCACGCAGCCTACATACAGTAGCTGTGATTTTCCACGAGCCATTGTGACTTCCATAAAAAGTTGACGTCAGAACTACACAGTAACCTCATTCAGACACTTTTATCCAAATGAGGACAATAGAAGTAATCAAAACCAACAAATAAGCAATAATTTACAAGTGCTATATTAGTATTTTAATATAGTGTTATATTTCAATTTCACTAAGAAATTTTGTCCAAGCAACAATAAAATGACACATTTAATTTAGAATTTGTCCTAAATCGCGAATAAAAAATTGTGAATTGAATTAAATCATGAGGTCAAAATCGTGAATCAAATTTAATCCAGAGTTGTGTGAATCGTTACATCCCTAATAATAAAGATAATGATAAGGGATTCATGCTACAAACTGAAAAGAATAATTAGGCAGGCATTTAAATATTTGTAGGAAATCATGGCCTAGTCGATAGAGTTTGACTCCTAACTCTAAGGTTGTGGGTTCGAGTCTTGGGCCAGCAATACCATAACTGAGGTGCCCTTGAGCAAGGCACCGAACCCCCAACTGCTCCCCGGCACTGCAGCATAAATGATGTTCACTGTGTGTGTGTTTTCACTGCTGTCTGTGTGCACTTTGAAATGGTTAAATGCAGAGCAGAATTCTGAGTATGCTTGGCTGTATGGCATATCACTCACTAATTGCAGTGTTGTTTCAAAAAGTAACAAATTGGAAAATTTATTGAATGGTAGAAACTTGGGGTTTCTTGGAATTTCAGAAACATGGTTAACAAAATCTTCCCCAACAGCTCCATTAAATATTTCTGGATATAATGTGTTTAAGGGGCATTAAAAAATTGTTATGGGTGATTTTAATGTAAAGTGGGCTAAAGAAATAGTTATCAGTAGGCTATTTGATTTTGAAATCTTGAAGAAATTCATCGATCTGTTTAGATAAAATAACTGACAAAAATGTAGTTATTTTCCTCACAAACAAAATTTGCACAGCAGAAAGCACCAATTAAAGATTTAATGCTTACAATGTTATTAGTTTGGCATGTGATAGGGAAAAAAGTTTACACACAATAGCCTAAGCCACTTTTAAACTCTCCTGTTATTTTTATTTATTTATTTTTATAGGCTACGTTATGAACATAGCATTTCAAACATACTGAAATACTTTATCCATGGAGTGAAGGCGAAGCTTGTTTCTGGTATCAGTGAGCTCGAATCTGAGTGAATATTAAATGCTCTGAGTGCAGAGGGGAAGTTGTTGCTGCTTCACTTCGCTCACAGACTTTGCTGCCGAGGGGGAGAGATGTTTCACCCGATGAAATGAAGACGACTGCAGCAGCACAAGCACAGCATATCCGCCAAAAAGCAACCTGCAGCAATGCTCGTTGCTCGGCTCAAGCTTTACTTTTGTAGGTCGCATGGCAGTAAACAATACGATGATATGACCATGCAGTCAATACAGATATTTAATAAAAACATTAAAAGCAAGCAGGACTGTAACATAACCCATTAAGAAACGCACACCAGGTCTACTTATTTAAATTAAATTAAACCCTTTAACGTATACCTAATTTTTTCCAAATGAATGAAACTCATGACATCTCTCAACCAGTCATCGAAAGATGGAGGGAGTTTTTGTTTCCAAAGCAGGAGAATGCGCCATCTGGCTAATAATGTTAAAAATGCAAAAGACTTTGCAGTATTTCCAGTCAAATCAGTGACATTTGACGAAAGTCCAAAAAGTGTTACCAATGGGCAAGGCTCAATCTGTTTCTTCGTCACTAAAGAAAAACAATTAAAGATTAATAGCCAAAAAGAATATAACTATGGACATGTCCAAAACATATGCATTAAGTCTGCCGGGGCCTGATGGCAACAGTCACAGAGAGGATCAATACCAGGCTTGATTTTTGCCAATCTCACTTTTGTCCAGTAAATTCAATGAATACATTTTAACTGGATAAGACTATGACGTGCACAAATAGAGGAGGTATGAACACGGGACAGAATCTGGTTCCAAGTCTCATCATCAAATGTAAGGCAAAGATCCAACTCCCATTGTTGTTTAATAAAAGAGAGAGAGGAAGTGGCAATGGAGGAAATTAGCTTGTATAGCGTAGACAAATCACCTCTTTTAATAAAGGCTACTTCAAGAATCTGATCGAGCGTAGATTTTGGGGGAAGATTCGGAAAATCAGGGAATGAGTTTATAACAAAATTTAGAAGTTGCAAATAAAAAAAATATTGTGCACTAAAAAGAGATAATTTTTGTTTCAATTGAGAAAAACAGTGAAAAATATTATCAATGTAAATATAATTGACAACTGAAATCCCTGCTCTCTGCCAAATATTAAATGCTTGGTCATTAAGTAAATGGGGGAATAAGGGGTTACGGTTTATAGGTGAAACCAATGGTAAGCAATGAAGTTTTTTTTATAACCAAGAATGAACCGAAATGAAAATGAAATGAAAACATTTACCTTTTTATCCGTATGTATATATATATATATATATATATATATATATATATATATATATATATATATATGTGTATATATACAGTAGGTGGCCAGCCTATCTGGGCGTCATCATATGCATGCTATTTTTATTAAACAGTAAATAAATATAAGGCCTATGTGTGTGTGTGTATATATATATATATATATATATATATATATATATATATATATATATATATATATAAGCTAAATGTTTTAATTTCATTTTCATGAAATTTCATGGTTTAAAAAAATCTTCAGGTTCCATATGCAGAGCAAAATGGGAACGGTCCAGCATTTAGCAATAATTATTATTAACTCTGTTATTATTCTTGATTTTTCAAACTACCAACACTTTGCATTTTTGAATTATGCCTTATGTGTGACCAAAAATTAAGTATTATTTGTTTCAGCTGTTTGAGCGTGCTGGTGCCTCGCGCACATATTCACTGGAAACAGCAGTGGTTCACCAGACATTCGGCGTGAGCACTTTGACATATTGTCAATTATGATTTTTTTTCCATCGATACTGAAACGCACATCCTATTTACCTCATGAATAATAGTTAATCTTCAAATGGGCAACATCACGAATATGGAAACGTTTGGATTTCTCCCGATTGAGAAAGCCCAACCTTACCTTATGCTTAGCTTTAAATTATTATTATTATTTTATTTTTTTATTATTATTTAGCCTATATTATTATATACTGCAATTATATTTATCCATTAGAATTATATATTTTTAATTATTGTTTTGTTCTGATAAATTTGTTAAATTTAAAGGATTTGTTGTCAAATATTTTCTTATAGCCTATTTTTTTCCTCTCACAAACTCTGATTTATTTTTTAGCGTGTTTAAAAAAAAAACATGCAGCAAACGAAAATAGGTGATTAATCCGTTAAAATGAAACCTATACACGACTCATATATTTTTTTCCTCTGACAAACTTTATTTTTTAGCGTGTTTAAAAAATAAAAAATAAAAAAAACATTCAGCAAATGAAAATAGGTGATTAATCAGTTAAAAATGTGTTACTCTTGGTTAACAGTAATTATAATTATTTTACTTCAGAACAGAGCCTGAGACTAATCTAGGCTATCCAGTTTTTTTTTTTTTTTTTCATTGCATCTGAAAAAGACTTTGTTCATTACATTCACTTCACGCGCTCTGGCACAGATCAACCTCCCGCGATGCTCAGCTGTGGACGATTTAAAAATGTTTGATATAAAGCAGTGGTTCTCAACCAGCGGCCCGTCACGAATTCAAATGAGGCCCGAACCACATGCTGAATTAAAAAAAAAGTTTGTAAAATATTATTTTTTTAAAATCAATTAAAAAAAATTATGCTACTAATGAAATATACGCTATATCCTAATGTTTTTATGTGATTTTTTTTTTCTTATATTATTTTCAGACATGAGCAGACCTACTGGCATAAGCATTTAACGAACACATACAAGCGCGCACTTTGGCAGAATTCAATTCAAATAGTCATCAACAGCCATTAGGTAAATTGCCTTTAAGGTAAAATTGCGAATCAGAATGGACAAATTTGTTTTTTAAGGGAGAAAAAAAAGAAATTCAAAAAATGCCAGCAAATGAACATGTACAAACTGTGAATAATCAGTATTGAAGGAGAAGTGCTGGATTTTCGATTTTTTTTTGCCCCGCAACTCACTTGAAGAAGTTCAGGCAAATAGAAACACCATACAATACGTAGCAATCCTTAATTGAAGAAATGTGGCAAAACATCTCTGGAGAGAACCTCATATTATTAAATTCAAAAGTGCTTTCCATATTTTGATCAAAATAGGCTACATTTGTGAACGCACATTTTCTGAAATGTTGCACGACAGGTCATGCAAGCCCTGCATCTTAAAGCCTCTGTCAAACTTTCTGCGTCCGCGAGTCCGCTATGGACCGCTAGGTAGGCGTGACGTAAAAATTGTCATTGGAGAGTGTGTGCCGAGGCTCTGAGCAGACGACCGCGTGGACAGGTGCGCGTGGTCAGTAGGCTTCAAAAGCAAAATTGCACATGTGCAGGCAGAGTGAAGAAGCTCATTGCTACTCGAACCTGTGCAATCCGTCAGTAAAAGAATATAAAGACAGTCAGATGTGCAATAATTCTGGGCAATTGCAGAGCGGACCGTCAGCCTGCGCATTCAGAAGTATAAATCGAAGAAGTCTGAGTCCGCGCTGGCCATGTCTGCGTCCGGATTGCTCATGCGGAAAGTATAACACAGGCGTTACAATCGCAACTTCTTTGTGTTATTGCTTTCAAGCTGAATCTCACAAAATTGGTCAACTCCCGACAGCATCAGGTGTTTTATTTATGGGGAGTAGAACTGTTTATTTCAATTAATGTAATAGATTATATATCATAATAGTTAGGCTATACTATTATAAATCAGGTTGGTTTGTATTGCTGACGTAATATATAAATTATATGCGTAGACTTGCACTTAGACCAGTGCGGCCCGCTGGAAAAAAAGGTTGAGAACCACTGATATAAAGGTTGCTGTCCCATTTTATACAGGAATTGTTCATTTTAAAATATCGAATTATATTGTTAGTTCTAATTATATTGTTAACACAAGTTCATTTAGAATTTTTTTACTTATAAACTCCTTGAGAATTTAAAGTTAGTTTAATAGTATTTAAATTCAAGTTTAAAAAAAAAAGTTTTTAATTGCTTAAATTATTAATTAATAATATGTTATCATGTTTATTCTTGTAAAAAATACATGTTTATTCTTTAGTTTCTCTCTCTCTCTAACAGCATTAGCTCAATAAAAAATATGTCTTCCTTCCGTTAGAATAAATGTTTTCAATAAGTTGTATTCGCCTCAATCTGATTTAGTAAAGTCAAACCGCAGACAGTGAAGCTGCACCACTGAGTGCGCGGGACTCGCTGTGAGGCGGGAACAGAGGATTCCTCTTGGTCTTAAAGCCTTCCGCAAACATCCACGATCACAAATAACAATGATTTTCGTAAAATAATGATTAATTATTAATTGATGATTTGTTATTATCATTATGGTCTTGTGAAAATAATACAATTATGAATACAAAGAGTAGTGCTGCTGAGTGCAGGCATGTTTCAGCCCAGTAACACACCGTTCCTCAGAGCCAAAACACGGACCAAATTCTGTTCAGCTCGAGGGGGTTGGATTTTGGGTAGTTATTCATGGCTTGTGGGGGTCGAGATAAAGGTGTGAATTGCTCTTTCATATGGACAGTGTCTTATGAGGCTTTCACTTGCTGAACTGATTTATATAAGACTGTTGTTTTGGTTATATTCACAGTGCTGGCTCTCTCTGATGAGAGAAATGCAACATTCACAGATTACACAATTCGTTTTCATTTAAAAAACATTTCAAGCTTTCTGTAGATATGTTTTAATGTATGTGAGACACCACAATATTATGTTAATTAAAAAAATTATACATTCATTATCATGAAAAAATTAAAGTGATGAGACAGCGCCTCCCTGTCATTGCTGCACATGAATTGACTGCTCTGACTCAAAAGCTGTCTTTTTCCACAGCATGAGCACTTGCAGCACTAGTGCTACTGTTTCCTTCGTCACCTTCAAAATAAATAAATAAGCATTGTACACTAGGCTACATATAGTAAGCTAGAAATGGAAAATCAACATTTCTGGTCAAATTTACCACTAGAAAAATTATTTATCCCCATATGTAAAACAGTGTGCTAGTTTGCTCTTTTAAAACTTCTATCATTATATATATTTGTAATATATATATATATATTAATTTAGCTATCTTAAGTCGCTTTGAATGAAAGCGTCCATCTGCCAAATGATTATGTAAATATTAGGGTGGAACAGTTCAACTTTTTCACAGTTCGGTTTGTTTTACGGTTTTAGAATCACAGTTTCGGTACCGTTGTATGTGCTATGTTTATGGAAAAACTAAACTTTTCCAAAATGTAAAAATTATTTTTTTTAATTAAATTTATCATATTATTAAGAATATTCTAACAACAAGCTACAGCACAAATAAATACAATAGAGGAAAGATACAAATAAAATAGACTTACTTTCAGGCTTTTTTAGGTAGGTGTAGCATTAGTTTTTAGGTACAGAAAATGAATAAAGTAATCAAATGTAAAACAGCATTGCATTTTGGACTATAAATTAAAGATTATTCTTTATTAAAGTTACAAAAGCTTTTCAATCAAGATCAGTGAATGATTTCTTTCTTGTTGCTGTTCGATTAATATAAAGACTGTCACTTTAAGAGAATGCACTGATCCAGTATTAAAAAAGAGTGAATGGTTTGTCCAGGTTTTTTTCTTTTCTTTCAACACTATTGTTGTAATGTCTGGGAACCCAGAATGCTCATCCATCAACAGAAACATATATAATCTGTACCCTGTTTGTTTTACGTGCTATTTATAGTAAACCATATTACGATGCTTTGTCAGATTTAAGCTGAACCGCGTCCCAGCGCGTGCCAAACCGTGTGTGGTGAACTGAATGGTTAGTTTTTTTCAGTGAACTGTCCCATCCCTAGTAAATATAAATGTAATTCTGACCGACCTGCTCCCTTACTGGCAAATATGGCTGGGATTTTGCAACAACTTGCTGAGTCTGTGGCCAGGGCTTTTCTCCTTTTCATACGTTTCCTCTCTGCTCCTCCTTTGCGTTTACACTCCATTTTTTGCGCGATTTTCTAAGATAAAGCCTGCCTCTGGATATAGCCAATTAGGCAGTGCTTTGCTGATGTTTCGTCGTGTGGTGGTGTCATTTTCACTCCAAGATCGCCTGATTCGTAGATTCATAAGTCCGTCAATTAATTTGCAGCTGCATACGTCAGGCTGATGGACTGCACAACGGCAGCCAGCAGGCCAGAATTATCGTCAGGCCACCGGGAAATGTCCCGGTACTCCCGATGGCCAGTCCGCCCCTGATCACGAGTACAATTCATGCCAACAGTCCGTAATATAACTGCATATTCAGCAAAAATTCATGTTAAACATATTTAGCTTGATCAGAAGGTTACAATAACTGCAAGAGTCGGAATGTTAAGAGTTTGTCTGTTTCTTTTACTGATTATTTTCGGGTTAAAGCATGATATAAACAGATTCACACTCAATCTCTTTTGCAATAATGCGTTCAAACAAATGTAATCTTACAGTGCTACATTATCAGCATGCTATCTGATTTTGAAATCTTGAAGAAGTTAATCGATCTGTTTAGATAAAATAACTGACACAAATATACTGTTATTTTCATCACAAACAAAATGTTCACAGCAGAAAGCAGCAATTAAAGATGTAATGCTTACAATGTTATTAGTTTGGCAAACTCTCCTGTTATTTTTTTTTTAATTATTATTATTTTATATGCTATGTTATGAACATAACATTTCAAACATACTGAAATACTTTATCCATGGAGTGAAGGCAGAGCGTGTTTCTGGTATCAGAGCGCGTGGAGGGGAAGTTGTTGCTTCTCACAGACTCTGCTGCGAGTGAGAGAGATGTTTCACCCGACGAAATGAAGACGACCGCGGGAACACAAGCACAGCACATCCGCCAAAAATCAACCTGCAGCAATGCTCGTTGATCGACTCGCCAAGCTTTACTTTTGTAGGTCGCATGGCAGTAAATAATTCGATAATATGACCATGCAGTCAATACAGATATTTAATAAAAACATTAAAACAAGCAGGGCTGTAAAATAAAACAATAAAAACGCACGCCAGGTCTACACCGGACACAAGTGGAGCGATCCAACAAAAGACAACAGAACACAGTGATGGATACACTGGACATGATCCCCATCAGTGAATTGATGCTCATTCTGTTTATGATGAAATGTTCTGACACTGCGTTCAGATGATTTGACACTATAGTGTGATGTCATCAAGTTTAGACACACTTTTCGCTGTGGGGCACAGATGACAACTTTCGCGTCCGGTGTAGACACACAGAAAGTCGCTGCTCTATTTACAAATAAGTTCTATAAGAGAAAAAAAAAAATCTAAACCAGTGGCATAACGAGATGGAAATATAAACTAGAAAATATATTAACAGGTCCTCCGTCCATGACACTGACTCACTGCAGTTTTAATCTGAACAGCTCTTAAAGCTGAGTGGATGGTTAGATGCATGATGGGCTAGTATTAAAAAATAAAATAAAAAAAATTAATAAATAAAGGTCTTTCCAGCATTAAGGTAATAACAGTACTGTTTTTAAAATCATCTTGTTGCAGTTATAAATTTGACTGCTAAATGAATGATAAAGAACTATATTAAAACTTGTTTTGTAAAATTTCTTCGTCATTTGAATATTGATTTAAAAATCGGTTTAAATCATAAATCAGATTTTTTTTCTAAAATAAAAAAAATGGGATTTTATTTAGGCCATATGATATTACCCTACTTTAAAAGCAAGTAAAGAAGCTTCCCTTTAAAATCACTTAAGTTGTCAATTACTAAAGCTTTTTTTTTACATCGTGTGAATGTTGTTGATTATAATGAGAGAACATGAGTTTAATCGTGAGGACGTTTTATTAATTCTTTAGAGTTTCAAAGATTTAATCGTGCAGGTTTAATTTTATTTGTTTCTTGTTTTAGGCAAATTAGGCCTAAATAATGGGAACGACATTATACAGTGCTTCACATTTAAACATGCAACAATTTATTAATCAGTTTATATATATATATATATATATATATATATATATATATATATATATATATATATATATATATATTGGCCTTATATTTATTTACTGTTTAATAACAATAGCATGCATAAGATCCTTTGTGTAAAGGTCTTCTTTTAATTTTTGATGAGTAGACTGTAGCCTGAGATTATCCTACATTTTGAATTAACTTACTGTAAATTTTTGATGTTTTTTTATGATGTTACAATGTTATATCATAATGTTATTGTTGTTTTACTTCCTCCTTTTATCTCATTTTACAATTACATTCATTTCACAATCCGTCCCTTTGTGCCACCTGGCGGTATTTTCGCGAATGATTTTAACACGTGACTGACTTGCAGTTAACGGCGGTACACACGGCGGTAATACCAATTTAGGTTGTCAACTTACTGTATCTGCAGACAACTACACTCTGAGCAGAGGCTGTCCACTTAAAAGCCGTGAGGAAGGGAAACTTAACATGCAGGATTCAGAGGGACCGGCCACTTAAAAACAGCCTGGGTCCTGGGCAGGCAGCCCACTTCTAAACCCATCTGGCTTAACAAGGAGAAGGGATATTCCCCAAAATCAAGCTAGCAATGGGCCATATCCACCTGAAAAACCCTAACAAAGGGTGGAAGCCCAAACTTACCATGTGGGATTCAGATGGACTGTCTGCTTGGAAGATATTTTAAAATCAGATAAGGGCACCATACCTTACTACCCAGGCTGAGAAATGCCGTGGAGGGGGAGCAAGGTATTCTGGTAGATTCTGGAAGGGAGAGGAGCAGGAGAGTACTGGTCACTAGCACTGTTTGTTCTTCAAACCATGATGGGACAGACTCCTCAGAGACAAAGAGGACCTAAACTGGTTAGGCATGAACCTCCTGAAAGCTACTGACTGCACCCATGCCTTACTGAACTCATAGACCATTGCCTTGATGGATGTCAAAGGAGCCCTGATGGCCAAACTAACTAAGAATACAACATCCTGAGCATCATGGTCACCAACCCTCTCATGCATTGGCAGCATAAAACTGACTGAGGCACGGCACAACAGTTGTTTTAGGGGACGCCCCCAAACCAATCTAGGCCACTAAAGATTGCACTGAAGCTCACAACCATCTCTCCACAGTAGTGTCAATTTAGTTAATGAAGATTATGAAGAAAAATGTTCGTTGACAAGCTTTTTTCCCATGACTAGGACAAGACGAAGACAAGACAACAATAAGGTCAATAAACAATAACTAAGACTATATCAACTTGCAATTTCATTGACGAAATTGACGACTGTGTATGTATTCAAAAAGATAAACACTTTATACCAAAAACCTCTTTTTATTTTTTTGTCAAAAAAGGACACAATCCCCGAATCAGAGCTTCGCTTTTACATGGATACATTTTCTGCCCAGTGTGTTTTTCTTATTTTAAGCAACCATAGACATGCCTTTGTTTAAACAACCTGGAGTTTAAAGTGAGTGAAGTGAAAGTGAAGTGACATTCAGCCAAGTATGGTGACCCATACTCAGAATTTGTGCTCTGCATTTAACCCATCCGAAATGCACACACACAGAGCAGTGAACACACACACACACACACACTGTGAGCACACACCCGGAGCAGTGGGCAGCCATTTATGCTGCGGCGCCCGGGGAGCAGTTGGGGGTTCAGTGCCTTGCTCAAGGGCACCTAAGTCATGGTATTGAAGGTGGAGAGAGAACTGTACATGCACTCCCCCCACCCACAATTCCTGCCGGCCCGGGACTCGAACTCACATCCTTTCGATTGGGAGTCTGACTCTCTAACCATTAGGCCACGACTTCCCCTTAGCAATCTAACTGAAAGCATCATTTAGCAGGTCTGTGTTCTGTCATGAGATCTTGACTTTATTGTTTGTGATTATGATCACTGAATAAATGGACTTATAATAACTAGTAATTTCACTGATATGATATTTTTCATTTGTTTTAGATGTTTTCATAATGTAGACAGAGAAGTCTTTGGTATTAATTTATATAATTAAAAGCCTATAAATAAATCAGTACACTAGATGAGGTAAAATACAACATAAGTCCACATTCTATTGATTTCTGCTTACTGGAGAAAGTGCAACACCTGAAATGCAAAAGTAAATTTCTCAAATTACAACAATCATTACGATTATAATTTCGATAAAAAATTTTTATTAGTTTAAACATTAAACAGAATAACAAAAATGTAACTACTTGACTAAGATTTAATTTATTAAAACCTGGCTAAAATGTTCATAAATTTTATTGAATAAACAAAAACAGGTTTGTCTAAATATGATAACTAAAATGTACATTTGAGTAAGACCAAGACTAAATGGCTGCCAAAATTAATACTACTGTATCTGCAGCATCAGGCAACACATTTAGAGAAGGTATGTGGATCCTGCAGATCAAAACTATTGCTGTGAGCTTTGATGTTGTGACTCATCACAATGAGCGAGAGGGATTGAACACATGCTCCTCACCGAGACAATAATGCAAAAAACAGAATATGCTCTCGAGAGTCCGAATCCAAACACAGAGGCACACATTTCCTAAAGTGCTGGTCGACTCACTAGAAGAAACATGCTTCATACACACACTAAGGAAACAGCCAGCTTCTGAAGACAATAGAATTTGGTGACATCCTACAGGTGCCCTCTTATACTTCCGGGCATCCGCCTGTGACGTCCGGGGCTATGTGAGCCAATTCTATCAGAGTGGTTTCACACGTGCTTCATACACCGGTCCTATTGGCGGCAGTCAAGGTTGTTTCTGATTTAAAATATTTAGGAGTAATTTTTAGATTCCCAACTGTCAATAACAAAAGCATGCCAAAAGGTAGCCACTCTAAGATCTTTTCTCATATTTCTCATAATGTTTTGATAAATCAGTAAGCACAACAATTTTAAAATCATCTGAATCACTTTAAATCACTCAAAATATTTGATCAGAGGACTAATAGTTCAATATTGCAACATAGTTGCTTGAGTTTTAAGATTCTAAGTTGTTGTGCATCAATCTTTTCAGCTGGTTGCCTATTGTTACTGGGTCAGTGGTTCACCATCATCGTAATTGATTGGACATTGCCTACCTCTAGGGATTTCAGGTACTTCCCATCAGTGTCCTTGAAGGAACGCTTCATGAAGACTTGTGTTGCCATGCTGCTAAGATGTTGGTGTTCTGAAGACACATCCTTCTGTTCCAGAGGGAAGGAGTCCTTCAGCTTCTCCATTCCACTTTGGTAAACCTGAAGGCCCTCCTTCACTGCAGCCTCATTCTCAATTATTACCATTGCTATTACAGCATTCTCCAGACATGGCACAGCCCCACTTGAGATGGTGTCCACATATGTTTTAGCCAGATGACCCAGAACTTCAGGGAAAGAATGAAATCAAACACAGAGATATAAAGGTATTAGATAGATGGTTTTCTGTTTCTGTTTTCTGTTTTCTGTTCAATTATCACTGGACACAGTGCTTTAAGTGGGCCGGTACGCACCGGTACTCAGTACCGCCACTTCCAAATATAGCTCTTGAGCGTACCGCCACCTCTCCGTGTGCCCAGAATGTGCTTTTAGCTTACCGGTACGCTCATTTGGACATCTGTTTTAATAGAGGTTTTAATCCTTTTCCTGCGCTGCCGATTTTCAGAGTGTACTTCACAATGCACGCTTCCTAATTCGTCCCACCGAGAGCAGAGACTACATTACCCATATACCCTTCAGTTTTACAAGTGAAAAGCGCATGTGTCGCTTTTGCCACTGTCAGGCCGGCGACACACTGGATGCGTGGCGCAAGCGTCTCAGCCGCGTGGCGTGTCCGTTTTTAATTCGGTTCCCATGTTAACAGGTTAGAGCTTGCAGACTGCCTGCGTGAGACGCGCGGAAAACGCGTGCATGCTAGAAATAGAACCGACGCCTATTTTTCACGCGACACACAAGCATGTTGAAAGTGTTTCCAGGCAAAATGTAATAGGAAAATATGTGTATATGTCATTTTGTACACAAATATATATTTGCGTATATATATTATATAATTAATGACATTTTGATGTTTGAAAGTCTATAGGTTGACATAAATTCAGATATAAATGTAATTAAAAAACTAAATAAATAATTATCGATTTTCAAATATTGCAACTGTCAATCTTAGTCTATTTTGCCATCAATACTGTTGACGGTGTCCTTTATCAGTAGGCGTAGATGTAGGTGTGTAAAAAAAAAAGTTTATATTGTCATGAAGACAAGAGCCTGGTCTGTCGGCGGCCTCCCTCTATGTCACCTACAGCAGCAGCAGCGCGCCAGCGCCGCGTCAGGCACGATTCTGGTGTGTAAAGACACAGAAAACGCGAAGCAGCCGCCATGCAACTGACACGCAGCAGAGACGCCACGCAGCCAATGTGTCACCGGCCTGATACGTCGCTGGCGCGCTGCTGCTGACCAGGCTCTTGTCTTCATGACAATAATATCAATACTTCATGTTGAGCATAAATATAAAGCCTACTGATAAACGACTCCGTCAACAGAATTGATGGCAAAATAGACTATGTTTGACAGGTGCAATATTAGAAAATCGATAATTATGAATTTATTTTTTAAATTACATTTATATTTGAATATATGTCAACCTATAGACTTTCAAACATCAAAGTGTCATGAATTAATATGTATTTGTGTACAAAATGACATATAAACATATTTTCCTATTCTATTTTGCCTGGAAACGCTTCCAACACGTTTGCGTGTCGCGTGAAAAATAGGCGTCGGTTCTATTTCTAGCATGCATGCGTTTTCCGCACGCAGGCAGTCTGCAACTCTAACCTGTTAACATGGGAGCCGAATTAAAAACGGACACGCCACGCAGCTGAGACGCTTGTGCCACGCATCCAGTGTGTCGCCGGCCTCATTGTCAACAACTCAACGTGGCCGGAGAGGGTGTGTGAAACGCGCACACTCGGCTAGGTAAAAATACAGTGAACAACACTTAATATGCTCTCCTGGCTTCAGACCCTGAGTACTAAAAAAACACGGTCAGAATCAGATGACTCGCTGGCTGACACCCCACCAAGCCTGAATGATATCGCTGCAGGTCAGACGCAAGCTAATGAAGTAATGCAGTAGCTCTTTCTAAGGGTCTTTTTATATCCTTTTGCACATTTAATTTATGTTCAGTAGCTCTTTCTAGCTCAAGCAAACCCACAAACTAATAAAAGGATTTATTATTTTTATAAGGTCGTCTGTTGACTGCTGTATAAAAAAAACCTTCCATATAGTTGTTGTTACCTCAGGGGATGAGAGGAATCATCATAAAAAAAAAAAAAAAATATATATATATATATATGCTATAATAGAGTGCCGGCACCTCTTTTGGGCCACTTAAAGCACTGACTGGACATAAAAAGCTGAGAGATATGGAATAGTAAACTTGAGTACCAAACAATTCAGCACAGTAATACCATACATTTCAGCTTAATAAATTATGAAGTTTAAAATGGTAATACAAAAGATATGCCATCAAGTCTGAAAAACTAGTCACTAGAAGTAGTTTTGATATTTGTGATAGTTGTTGATGAATTATTAAAAATAATATTTTGCAGTATTTTTAAATTACCATGTTTCAGCTTCAGAGCAAACTCTAGATACTCATCCTCGGTTACATCTTTGCCATTGATCTTTAGCTCCAGTGTGAAGTCCCTCACAGCCCAGATGAAACTAGGGAAGAACTTTACAAACTCGCTTGAATCCTCAGCATCCTCATCTGATGATTTGACCTTGATGCACTCTGATAATACAGTGACATATCTGACAGTTTGTTTAGGCATCAACAACTCATTATGCATAATCTAGAAGAACAAAGGTGCCATGACATGGTACTAAGCAAAATTCTCAACACTGGTGCTGAACACTTTTTAATATCATTAAACTTAGCAACAAGGAAGCAATCAGTTGTAGACTTAAACTATAATAGAAAAAATTATGTAATTAAGTATCACTTTATATATTATGCAACAGTCTGACTGAACTTGCATTTCTATTTGTATAATTCCAATTTAGGATATCAATACAGCAGTTCTGGAATAAAAAACGGGGTTCATTATCCAGAAAAAGTTTTACAAACCCAATTCCAAAAAAGTTGGGTCACTGTAAAAATTGTGAATAAAAACAGAATGCAATGATGTGGAAGTTTCAAATTTCAATATTTTATCCAGAATACAACATAGATGACATATCAAATGTTTAAACTAAGAAAATGTATAATTTTAAGGGAAAAATAAGTTGATTTTAAATTTCATGCCATCAACACATCTCAAAAAAGTTGGGACAAGGCCATGTTTACCACTGTGTGGCATCCCCTCTTCTTTTTATAACAGTCTGCAAACGTCTGGGGGCTGAGGAGACAAGTTGCTCAAGTTTAGGAATAAGAATGTTGTCCCATTCTTGTCTAATACAGGCTTCTACTTGCTCAACTGTCTTAGGTCTTCTTTGTCACATCTTCCTCTTTATGATGCACCAAATGTTTTCTATGGGTGAAAGACCTGGACTGCAGGCTGGCCATTTCAGTACCCGGATCCTTCTTCTATGCAGCCATGATGTTGTAATTGATGCAGTATGTGGTCTGGCATTGTCATGTTGGAAAATGCAAGGTCTTCCCTGAAAGAGACGACGTCTGGATGGGAGCATATGTTGTTCTAGATTTTGGATATACCTTTCAGCATTGATGGTGCCTTTCCAGATATGTAAGCTGCCCATGCCACACGCACTCATGCAACCCCATACCATCAGAGATGCAGGCTTCTGAACTGAGCGCTGATAACAACTTGGGCTGTCCTTGTCCTCTTTAGTCCGGATGACATGGCGTCCCAGTTTTCCAAAAAGACCTTCAAATGATGATTCGTCTGACCACAGAACAGTTTTCCACTTTGCCACTGTCCATTTTAAATGAGCCTTGGCCCAGAGAAAACACCTTTGCTTCTGGATCATGTTTAGAAATGCCTTCTTTTTTGACCTATAGAGTTTTAGCTGGCAATGGTGAATGGCACGGTGGATTGTGTTCACAGACAATGTTTTCTGGAAGTATTCCTGAGCCCATGTTGTGATTTCCATTAGAGTAGCATTCCTGTATGTGATGCAGTGCCGTCTAAGGACCCGAAGATCACGGGCATCCAGTATGGTTTTCCATCCTTTACCCTTAAACACAGAGATTGTTCTCGATTCTCTGAATCTTTGGATCATATTATGCACTGTAGATGATGAAACTATTTGCAGTTTGTCTCTGAGAAACTTCTTTCTGATATTGTTCCACAATTTTTTGCCGCAGCATTGGGGGAGTTGGTGATCCTCTGCCCATCTTGACTTCTGAGAGACACTGTCACTCTGAAAGTCTCTTTTGTATAACCAATCATGTTGCCAATTGACCTAATAAGTTGCAAATTGGTCCTCCTGCTGTTCCTTATATGTACATTTAACTTTTCCGGCCACTTATTGCTACCTGTCCCAACTTTTTTGGAATGTGTAGCTCTCATGAAATCCAAAATGAGCCAATATTTGGCATGACATTTCCAAATTGTCTCACTTTCAACATTTTGTATGTTATCTATATTCTATTGTGAATAAAATATAAGTTTATGAGATTTGTTAATTGTTCCATTCCTTTTTTACTCACAATTTGTACAGTGTCCCAACTTTTTTGGAATCTGGTTTGTACATCCAACTACAGCAGTATCATCCGAAAATGTCTCCAGGCGGCAGCTGGTTGTATTGTATCTTAAATCAGTAGTATACAGTGTTAAAAGAAACGGAGCAAGCACCATCCCTTGTGGGGCCCCCGTACTGCAGACCACCATATCAGACACACAGTTCTGTAACCTCACATAATGTGGTCTATCTATGAGGTAATTGATGATCCATGCAGCCAGATGACAGTCAACTCCAGCTTCCCTTCAAGCAACAACGGCCATATAGTATTGAAACCACTGGACAGATAAAAAAACACGATCCTCACAGCTCTCCCTGCATCCTCCAGATGTAGATAGGATCTATGCAGTAGGTAGATAATAGATAATGTAAAAAACATATTAGCCAAAGCTGAAGTAATTGATGATCCTTGCTGAGGATGATGGAATATTTTGTATGAATCCTTTATACGTATGTAATGAGTAGCAGTGGGAGGATGAGAGTAAGATGTCAGGGGGGCAGAATCAAATCTATTAAAAAAGTTATTGAATTCATTTGCCCTATTTTGATCACAAGAAATTACACCCAATCCTCAATCCTCTCCAGACCTCCCTCACATCATTATGCCAAAAACGCTCCTCAACCTTTTCTCTATATCTGACTTTTGCTTTCCTTTTCTCACTTCTGAGTTGATTTTTCAACATTCTCAGCTCTTCTTTATTCCCCAATCTGAAAAGTCTCTTCTTTTCATTTAACAGTGTCTTGAGCTCAGAAGTCACCCAGGGTTTATTATTGGGGAAACAACAAACCCTCTTTGTAGACACAGTGCTTTTTACAAAAAAAAATGATGTAATCTGTAACACACTGATTCATATTATCATTATCTTCCCTATGTAATCCACAAAGAACTTCCCAGTCTGTGGTCTCAAAGCCATCTCTCAGTGCCTCACTAGTCTCATCAGACCATTTCCTCACATGCATTGTGGTTGGGGGATGTTTTTTTTTACCACAGGAATGTAAACAGGCCTCAAGTAGACACAATTATGATCTGAGCGACGAAGCGGAGGAAGGGGTATAGAGACATATGCATCTTGTGTTTACATACATAAGATCCAATATTTTGTTATCCCTAGTACAGCATTTAACATACTGGCTAAAGGTGGGAAGAATAGTAGACAGGGAAGCATGGTTAAAATCACCAGATATAAGTAGAAGGGACTGCGGGTGTGATGTCTGCAACTGTGATACAACAGTGTGTAAGAGCTCACAAGCCACTATAGCATCGGCTGAAGGGTCTATGTAAACAGTTATTGCAGTGAAATTGGAGAATTCCCTGGTAGATAATACAGCCGTAAGCTAACGGCTAGCAACTCTATGTCCTTAGTACAACATTGCTCTTTAACACTAATACAGTAGGTAGGCGCTTTAACAACCTGTTAACTGTCACCCTTCCCCTCTGTGGGACGCCTACATTTACTTCACTATTTTACGATTAATTCTAATCTAATCTTGACAAAACTATATATAGTTGGAAAGGTCTCAGACTCCCAAATAGATATTTTACCAATGATTTTAGTTAAAAATTATGTAGGAAAAATAATAGATTAATTTATGACAAGAGTGCACCCTCAAATATCTATACATCATAACAGGAGTTCTGACCTTTGTTAAAAAAAAAGGCTGCTTCGTTGCCTTTTACTCTATCACATTTTAGAAATCATCAGAAATTATATATCAACTGAAAACTTAAAATCTCAAAATTCATCCTTTAAAACCTATTTTAAAATCAGACATTGCATTACCATGTAAATGGTACATCAATATCATGTTACAAAATGTTTTCATTCATGAATTATAAACATTTAAGTTTGGATCGTGCTCTACAAAGTCAGTGTTCAAAAATGTGAGTGACAATTAAGGGGTTTTAACCACAAGTTATCAAACAAGCGCATCAAAGCACATTTTCGCAAATAGATGTCAGTTTTGCCTCGCTGATGTGTTACATTTGACGGCTTCAGTCACGAAAAATGAAAGAAAAACACTATAGTTAAAATATTTAAAATATTTCATATATTTTATATGTAACATTCACAGAAGAAAGTTTGGTACTTATGAAATTATGTGCATTTCTTAGAACGAATTTAAGCAGGATAAATGTCCAGCCTGTGCCTGAGCCTGTGCTTATATTTTCTCTAAGCTACATGATATTAAACCATATTTTAGATTTGACACATTTAAAAGGTGTGCAGTATTATTGTTTTTCTGCAAAGCCCGACAGTTCCATTCGACCAATCACTGCGCACCATTCCATGACGCAAACTGTCATGGCGGCACCCTGTCAGTAGACGCCGGTAAACACTCGCCTCAGAAGGATGCAAAAAGAAAGGATGTGCTTAACTTGCTTGCTGAAATTGGTGCCAATGACACTGTGCGTGCCTTCTATGATGGAGCACTCATTGTAAATGATGCCGACCGTGACAGCCCTGAAGAATAATTCTGCCGATTGTGCCTTTTGAGTTCACTGTTTCAGTGCATAATAAGTGTGTGTGAACACGTGTGTGTGAGAAAGACCTGAGCAAACAGGAGGAGGAGTTAAGTGAGTGCGGAGAAAGTCTGTGTGTGGTTGGGTTAGATAATGGCACTTCACAATGGCACTGAATTGTAGTTGTCCATAATAAATAGATAAATAGATAGATAGATAAATAAATAAATAGATAGATAAATAAATAAATGAATAACATGCACTACAACATGATTAATGTATTTCATATATCTGTGTTCCACTATAAGAAATTTGTTCAAGTTGGCATTGTTATGTAAATCAACTGTCATGGTTGCTTATAGCCTAGTTATGTTGCACAATCTCACACAGATGTATTGTTTATTTAAAGTTATATTTTGCACAGAAATATTGTTATGTTTTTTAATGACACAGAAATATTGTTTTTATGAACATGTTTTTATGAAGCATTGTGATGGATGTATTTTTTAGAAATCTGTTGTCCAAGTTTGGGACTTGAATAGATAACTTACTATTTAATAATATTTAACTTAATAATTGTACAGTTTCGTACATTGTTTTGAAAATTTAATGAATGTAGTGTACAGAATAACAAAATGAATGCAACAGAAACAAAATTTTGCTCTAATGTTACGTATGAGTTCAGGATGAATTTGAAATGTTGCTATTAACAGCATTAATATCAGACTGAAATGAATGCAATCTGAAAAAGGCAGCGAGATGAATGTACTTTTAAAAATTGGTTTAATGGTTTAATATAAGTGATGTTGTTCAAGTTTTGGGGTTTGTCATATGTATAGACAACCTTTCCTTGTTATTTATTGTTATGTCTTTGCTCAATTTCATACAGAAAGTGAGTTTTTGTTGATGAAATGGATTTGTAGCATTTTGGGGAAAAACGTGTTATGGATATATTGCATTTTGGAGAAAAAAAAATGTCTTTGTTTAATAAATGTTTAAAATCAAAATATGGATTTGATTTTTTTATGTTATTACAAACTCATAATGATATATTACAGTTTGAAACATAAAATAACAGTTTTCATACAAACAGTCTTTTGGGAAAGAAAATGCCTTTTTTCTCAATTTAACAATTTTGGATTTATAGCGTTTTGGAACCAAACTCTTCATTTATATTATATGATTTATGTGCTATATTATTCAAAAGAAATTGTGGTTTACTTTGCATCAGAGCATTAAAAGTGGTAGCCTATTTTAGGAGGGTAGGCTACATGGATTAATATGCAAAATGTCAATATTTTCATATATTATGCCTATATTTTAATTTATATTTTAAATATAAATATATTTTTCCTTTAATAAAACAACATGCATTTTTGTTATTCGTTACCTGTCCTTTATTTTGACATAACTTATTGGGAAAAAGACATTTGTCTGTAAACTGATTAAGAAATTGTTGCATGTTGCATGAAGCACTGTATAATTTTGTTCCCATTATTTATGCCTAATTAGCCTAAAACAAGAAACAAATAAATTAAACCTGAACAATTTAGCTAAATCTTTGAAACTCTAAAGAATTGATGGATTAATATACCGTCCTCACGATTAAACTCAAGTTCTCTCATTATAAACAACAAAATGCACACAATGTAAAAAATAACTTAATTAATTGACAAATTAAGTGATTTTAAAGGGAGCCTTCTTTACTTGCTTTTAGGGCTGGGTGATAGCATATGGCCTAAAAAAGCCCATCATGCATCTAACCATCCACTTTGCGTTAAGAGCTGTTCAGATTAAAACTGGCAGCTCCGCAGTGTCATGGACGGAGGACCTTTTAATATATTTTCTAGTCTATATTTCCATCTCGTTATGCCGCTGGTTTAGGTTTTTTTTTTCTTATAGAACTTATTTGTAAATAGAGCAGTCACTGTCTGTGTCTACACCGGACGCGAGAGTTGTCATCCGTGCCCCACAGCGCTAAAAGTCTGTCTAAACTTGATGACATCACACTATAGTGTCAAATCATCTGAACGCAGTGTCAGAACATTTCATCATAAACAGAACGAGCATCAGTTCACTGATGGGGATCGAGTCCAGTGTATCAATCACTGGGTTCTGTTGTCTTTTGTTGGATTACGCCACTTGTGTCCGGTGTTTTTCAGTATTTTTGAAATATTATGTTCATAACATAATGTATAAAAAAAAAATAAAAAAAAGTTACAGGAGAGTTTCAAAGCGGCTTAGGTTATGTGTAGGGCTGTCACTTTTAGTTCGAAAAACGATTGCACAATCGATCGGGCCAACCAAAGAAAGTTTTGAAAATGAAAATAGGGAATCGATTTTAACCAAATATGTACACTATTAATTTTAAAATAATTAAACAATATATATAAAAATATATAGATGTAACAAAACTCACAAACAAGCAGAAAAAGAAAATAAAGAATTCCGAAAGTGCAGTATGCGTTGCGAAAGCTAGACAGAAAATACCAGCAATTTTACGCGCCTATAAGACCCAGTGATGTCGAAAGTGACCTCTAATGCTGCCTTTACACCAAACGCGTATAGAGTATCTGGCGCAAATGATTTCAATGTTAAGTCAATGTAAAGACGCGTTTTTCACCTCATTCGCGCATCTAGTTACAGGAGATTCTGAGTTATGAAAAGGACCATTGCAAGCTGACAGCGACCGGCTTTTGTGATGGAAAATTGGCAGTAATACCCCCACCTTGCACAGCTGTACCGGAGTGTCCCTGGGACATCAGTGCGGTCAAAGTGCGTCTTCTCAACAGCTGGACATATAGTGAATAAAAAACGCTCATTAAAAGTTTCATTTTTTGAACAGTTGTTTTAAAATGGACTGAGTCATTATTTAAAATAATCCTGGAGATTTTTGAATTGCCTAAATCATAAATGCAGCCGGGTTAAAGCCTGCAGTGATGTTTTTTTGTTATGGCAGCCGTCCCCTCTGCATATATATTTTTTCGAGAATGTTGCACTCCTGTTGCTGTTTGTTATTCTGCACGAAACTTCATGCCAATAAATAAGAAATATTGCTGACTTGTGCGTTTCCTGCACTCTCTCTACGTTCATCCGTTATTTGACGTTGAAAAGGGAAACGTCTTTTTTTTTTAGACATGGAAAATAAATTTTACAATCGATTCTATGAACACTTGTGTCTTAAAAATCTAAAAAGATTTTTTCACAAAAGTGACAGCTCTAGTTATGTGTGTAAACTTTTTTCCCTATCACATGCTAATAACATTGTAAGCATTAATTCTTTAATTGCTGCTTTCTGCTGTGGAAATTTTGTTTGTGAGGAAAATAACAGTACATTTTTAAATCATGCTTTAACCCGAAATTAATCAGTAAAAGAAACAGACAAACTCCTTAGCCTTTAACATCCCGCTCGACTCTTGCAGTCATTATAACCTTCTGATCAAGCCATAGCTAAATATGTTTAACATGAATTCTTGCTGAATATGCAGTTATATTATGGGCTGTTGGCATGAATTGTACTTGTGATGGAGCGCTCTTGGAGTGAGTGAAAACCACGACGCTCAGACTCTTAATATCCTCTCAAGAGTCTGTTTCAAGTGTTTGTGCAAAAATTATTCATGCGCATTAATGACAGGGCGCATTAAAATTCAACATTCAACAATCTGTGAATGTTGCATTTCTCTGTCGGAGAGAGCCAGCACTGTGAATTGCACCCGACAAGAAAAATTAGTTTATTAATAAAAATTTTTAAATGTTTAATTTTTCACAATTATTAGGCTACATGCAGAAGCATGTACTTTGTGGCCAACTTAATGCATGTGCTTGAGCGCAGTATATATTAAGACTTGATTATGTAAATTTAATATAAACCTCTGATTAGTTGAGTATAACAAATGAATGACTAGAACTAGAAAAATGTTACGTGGGGGCAGACAATTTTTTAGTCTATAACCAAAACAACAGTCCTATATAAACCTGTTCAGCAAGTAAAAGCCTCATAAGACACTGTCCATATGAAAGAGCAAGAGATTCACATCTTTATCTCGACCCCCACAAGACATACATAACTGCCTCCAAAAACCCAACCCCCTCCAGCTGAACTGAACTCTGTTTTTTGGCTGTGAAGAACGGTGTTACTGGGCTGAAACATGCCTGCACTCAACAGCACTACTCTTTGTATTTATTATTTTCTTGCAGCCCATATTGTTATTTTCACAAGATTATAATGATAATAACAAATTATCAATTGATAATTAATCATTATTTTAAGAAAATCATTGTTATTTGTGATCGTAGATGTTTGCGGAAGGCTTTAAGACCAAGCGGAATCCAAAGGTCTTCTTTAAATTTTTGATGAGTAGACTGTAGCCTAAGACTATCCTACGTTTTGAAATTAACTCACTATAAATGTTTTTTTTTTAAGATGTTACATAATGTTATTGTTGTTTTACTTCCTCCTTTTATCTCATTTTACAATTACATTCAATTCGCCATCTGTCCCTTTGCGCCCCCTGGCGGTAGTTTCGCGAGTGATTTTAACACGTGACTGAATTCCAGTTAACGCCGCGGTGCCCATATAGGTTGTCCACCTACTGTATGACTTGGATTGCACCATCTGTTATTCACAAACATCATGATTCCCCCACTCTTCCGCTTACCACTTTCCTTAGATCTCCTGTCTGCTCTCAAAAGTTGGAAGCCCTCCAAAGTAACAATTGAGTCCATAATCAGTCCATTCAGCCAGGTCTCTGTAAAACACGATGCTACATTCACGATACTCCCACTGCAGTCTGGTTAGCACTGTTAGCTCCTCCATTATCAGCGATAATCACATTCCACATAATAATAAGTTAAAGGCATGGTTTGTAGTGGCGTTTTCACTCCGGGCATTTTAAACCTACTTTTGATCCTCTCCTCCTTCTCCTAATGTCATTGGGGATCACCAGTCTTTCTGTTTGGAGTATCTTAATGCTGCGCAATGTTAACAGATCTTCCGTGGTGTAAACCATGGGGCTCTGGCTGTTTGGGTCTCCTGACGAGGTGTAAAATAGTCAAACAATAAGGGACAGACATAATTCTCATCTCCACAGTTGTTCATCCATCCTCCATGCATAAGAAAAACACATAAAGCACACTAAACACTTAAAGGGATACAAAAAAAAGAGGTCAGAGATACTGAACTGCAGTATCAGGCTGGCACTCACACGGCACCATGACATTGAATTTTGTAATATAATGTATTTTGTGTTCACTGCATCAAATTGGTAGTTCTTTATTACTGTATTACAAAGGTAGTTCGTTATTACTGTAATTTCTAGAATTTTTTTCCCGCGCTTTGAACCTCGCGGATTAAACAATGACGCGGCTAGTACATGGATTTTTCCCACTTAAAAAAAATAAAATAAAAACACATTCTGTGACATGCTCAGTTTTTTGCCGGCATTAACCTTTCATTAGACCAATGAAATTGCAGAACGGGTTAAGGTCAAACAACTTGTTTTGTTTACTGTTTAGATTAAATCGAGCACGTTCATCATTCTGATTACGGTAGTCATTTTGTCACCCTCATCATGGCAAAGACAGGGAGAAATGCATATGATGCAGCTTTCAAGTTGAGGGCAACTGATCTGGCTGTTGGAAAAGGAAATAGAGCTGCTGCACGGGAGCTTGGTCTTAATGAGTCGATGATAAGGCCATCCTTAAAAATATTTTGGTTTGCAGTAACAGTAATATTTAAAAAAAAAAAGGGTCGGTAGGTCGGTCTATATTTTTTAAAAAAGGTTAAATGTGAAAAAAAGGGAAATTTTGGTGATGACGTAGGTATGAATTTAAACAAATTAGCATATCGTGATGTCACTATCTGGGGCCTCAACCCGTGCCTTCGGGCGCATAATTGCAATCTTCATTTTGATGCAGGCTATATAGACCACAAAAAAATTAAAATCTTTGTCAAAAACATGTTCATTGCATGAATTTCAGGTGAGAAGCAAAAAAATTAGGTACTGTTAAACTGTTTTACTTGCATTTACCACTATGTATCAATGCAACCTACAAATGAGAGACCGTTTACTTTGCTTTCTTGGGTTGTCACTTTGAAAAAAATCCTGTTTGATTTGAGAGACAAGTGTTCATTGAATCGATTGTAAAATCGATTTTGCAAGTCTAAATAAGTTTTATACGGCAAATAACACCAAATATAGGTAAATCCACGGACAACAGGCAGGACGAATGTGAAGACCAATATTTCTGATTATTTATTGGCGTGAAGTTACGTGCACAATTTCTCGCGGTGTTTTGGTGTTCAGGGCTCATGCAGAGAAAGGCGTCTCAAAACACTTGAACACGGAGTTTGCCTCTTTTTGCTCTTGTGCCGACAAATACATAGAAAATATGTCAAAATACCAGCCTTGGAAAATATGCTTGAAAAAACTGTCAGTTATTTCTTAAGTGAAAGTAAACCATTGAGGAAAAAAACTGGGATGTGTATTATATTGGATGCGTTCATCGTCTCTTGAAGTGACCGCGCCTAATTTAGCTACTGGCTGCTGTAATGTTAATCCAAGAAAATGAAAGAGAAAAATGACTCACTGCTCTTGACTGAATTACTTTGTAGTTTTAACAAGAATGAATGCACAGTAAAACCAATATATATATATATATATATATATAGCCACAGGAGCTGCTGGAACAGTTCTACTCCACCATCATCGAATCCATCCTCTGCACTTCAGTAACTGTCTGGTTCAGCTCAGCTTCTAAATCGGACCTCAGAAGGCTACAGAGGGTAGTCCGGACTGCTGAGCGAATCATCGGTTCAACCCTCCCATCTTTTCAAGAACTGTACTTATCCAGAGTGAAAAAAATGGCTGTCAAAATCACTCTGGACCCCTCACATCCAGCACACTCCCTCTTTGAACTGTTGCCATCTGGTCGACGCTACAGAGCACTGACCACCAGAACGACCAGACACAGGACAAGATTCTTCCCTCAGGCAATCCATCTTATGAACAGCTGATAATAACTGTTATTAAACTCTGAACTGAACACACTACACTATTTATATTTACATATACATACACATACACTTATTTATCTAACACACATACTTAGCGTACACTTATATTTTTTGTACATAATATACCTGTACATACATAATGCTCATTGTAATATACCTGCCATACATTGTCAATTTGTATATTTTCATTCCTTATCTACCTATTTGTATTTTTTAAAAATTTTTATTCCATTTTGTGTTTTTTGTTCTGTCACTGTCATTATGTTGCACTGTGGAGCTTCTGTCACGTATGTGTGAACATACCTGGCAATAAAGCTCATTCTGATTCTGATCTGATTCTGATTCTGATATATATATATTAGTGGTGGGCCGTTGTCGGCGTTAACGTGCTGCGTTAATGTGAGACTTTTATCGGGTGATAAAAAAAATATCGCCGTTAATCTATTCTAAAGTTGGGTTGGGAGCTGGGTCTATACTAAGCAAGCTATGATGACTTTCAACTTGATATTTTATATAACCGACTGGCTGAGGCCAGCCTAAAAAGATGCTCAGTACAGTTGACAGGCCACTGTGTCACGGTTGGTAAACTGTGATCTCGTGGTGTTTGCACTTTGTGGTGAGATCTGTTTGTTTCGCATCTGCACTGATTAGCTTGTGGGCGTCTACGTTAATTGTCATCAGCAACAGCTGTCATTACTCATCCACTATATATTGGCTTGTCTCACGTCTTGTGTTTGTGAGATCGTTGTTAGTTGTTTAATGTGGTTTACCTGTTCGTATGCTTTAGTGTTGTATGCGTTGGATGTCTGTGTTACCTTTGAACCTCATCCACTCTTCGCACGTTCACTCAGCCACGGACATTTACCTTCGGCTCTATTCCCCGCAGTTCCTGTGCCATCCTCTCCTGCTGTCTACACGCCGTCATCATTCGGATTACTTACCCTCTCTCCGCCACCATCAGGATTCCTCACCTCCTCACCACCACCACGGAGTGTCGTCGTCTCAGCATCATTGTTTGTTTGTGTATTTATCTTCATCTCATCTCATTAAACTGTTAATCTCGCATCTGCTTCCAGACTGTATTTATACCCACCGTCACATAACGATCTCACCAACATGGAAGCAGCGAGCACCAATACCCTCACAGACTTCATACACCACAGCGTCAAGAGAATGGATCAACAGCAGGAGAGCATCTCGAACACCGGATGCGCTGTCCAAGCGCTGGTGGCACAGGTGTCCGAGCTCACCCAGCAGATCCATCAACTCACGTCTCCCACTGCGCCCATCACACCGCCTGCGCCGTCCGTCCCCCGGGAGATTCCCCAGGACCACTTCCGGCGCCGAAGAAATATGCGGGTGAGCCAGCGTTTTGCAGAGCGTTCCTAACCAAATGTTCTATGCATTTCGCCCTACAGCCCCGCACCTTCACTACGGATTAATCTAAAGTAGCGTTTACGCTCACATTGCTGTCTGGCAAGGCTGCCTTATGGGGGACGGCAGTGTGGGAAAACCAACACCCGTGTTGTGCCTCGTTCCACACCCTTTCCGAGGAGATGAGGAGCGTCTTCGACCGGGCCGCGACCGGCAGGGAAGCCGCTCATCGACTCTCGGAAATCGAGCAAGGCTCTTCCTCCGTCACCGATTACTCCATCGAGTTCCGCACCCTGGCGACCACGTGCCAGTGGAATGAGGCAGTGGGATAGATTCCTGCATGGGTTATCCGACCATGTTCAGCAGGAGATCTACCTCCTCGAGCTGCCCCCCACTCTCAACGGACTCATCGAACTGGCTTTACGAGTTGACGCACGGATTAATCGCTTGGGCCGCCAACCCAGTCCTTCAAGATCTACCATCTCTCCAGCCAGGGGGCGCTCGAGTCGAGAGAAGGCGGTCGGTCCCGTCGACGACCACGAGCCCATGCAGGTGGGTAGAGCTCGGCTGTCCCAGAGGGAGAGGGAACTGCAGAGGTAATTTCATTGATTCATCACTTGCACATCACTTGAACATTCCTGTCCTTCTTGTGTCTCTCCCCATCCATGTCACCGCACTCAACGGCCAGGAACTGCCTCACGTCACGCACCATACAGAACCCATCACACTGATCACGTCTGGAAACCATCAAGAAACCATATCCTTTTTTCTCTTGGACTCCCCTGTTGCTCCCATCGTTTTAGGCCACTCCTGGTTGTCCAAACATAATCCACGAGTGGAATGGGGTTCTAACACTGTCACATTGTGGAGTGAAAGATGTCATGAGTCTTGTCTGGTTTCTGCTTGTTCTGTTGTCCCTGTTTCTGTCTTTCAGAAAGAGTACATGGTTTTGCTAAACGTGCCCGTTGAGTATCTGGACCTGAAGGAAGTGTTCAGTAAGTCCCGTGCTGCTTCTCTTCCTCCGCATCGTCCCTACGACTGTGCTATAGACTTAGTGTCAGGTAAGTCTCCGCCTAAGGGCAAGTTATACTCTCTCTCTATTCCTGAGAGGGAGGCCATGGAGAAATACATTTCTGATTCCTTAGCCTCTGGCTTCATCCGTCCTTCCTCTTCTCCAGCGGGGGCAGGGTTCTTTTTTGTGGGTAAGAAGGATGGTTCTCTGCGACCTTGCATTGACTACCGAGAGCTGAACAACATTACTATTAAGAATACCTATCCTTTACCACTCATGTCTTCAGCTTTCGAGAGGTTGCAGGGAGCATCCATATTCACAAAATTGGATTTACGCAATGCTTATCATTTGGTCCACATCAGGAAGGGGAATGAATGGAAACATACTGATTTTTTCTTCATCTCTCCAGGAACACGTTCAACACGTCAGACGAGTGCTCCAGAGATTACTTGAGAATGGGCTTTTTGTCAAGGCGGAGAAATGCATATTCCATGCACAGTCTGTCCCCTTCCTAGGGTATATCGTTTCGTCCGAGGGAATACGTATGGACCCTGACAAAGTTAAGGCTGTGATAGATTGGCCATCGCCAGATTCCCGTAAGGCCCTACAGTGGTTTCTGGGGTTCGCCAATTTCTATCGACGTTTCATCCGTAATTTCAGCCAACTAGCCTCACCTCTGACAGCCTTGACCTCTCCCAGTACTCCGTTCAGGTGGTTGGACGCTGCTGAGGCTGCGTTCACTAACCTCAAGAACCGTATTGTTTCGGCTCCCATCCTTGTGGCCCCCGATCCCACACGGCAGTTCGTGGTGGAGGTCGACACGTCAGAGGTGGGGGTAGGAGCAGTGTTGTCCCAACATGCTGCTTCAGACGATAAGGTACATCCTTGCGCGTTTTTCTCACATCGACTATCTCCTGCCGAACGTAATTATGACATTGGCAATAGAGAGTTGTTGGCGGTCAAACTAGCATTAGAGGAATGGCGTCACTGGTTGGAGGGTTCAGGGGTTCCCTTTATTGTTTGGACCGATCACAAGAACTTAGAATCAGAGATGGGACCAAGTCAACCAAGTCTCAAGTAAGTCTCAAGTCTTAACCTTCAAGTCTCAAGTAAGTCCCAAGTATTTTTTTCTTGGGCAAGTCAAGTCACAAGTTATGTCAAGTCAAGTCCTGTAGTAAGTCAAGTCCAAGTCAAGTCACCTTTTTATTGTAATTTTACCTGCAGAATCTGATCTTAATGAAGTTAAAAGACAAGATATAAGTAACAGTAAATTAAAATAATTTGGATTTGCATTGTAAATACTCATGTTCAGTAAAATACATCATGGAATCAACCAAAATTGTAACTTCATAAAATTATTTATTTTTCACTTCTGCCAACAGAAATGTTTTACATTTTCAACATTGAGTCCATAAAACAAATAACAGCTAAACATCCAACAGACTCCTCTCTGAACACCCCCCTCTCTCTCTCTCTCTCTCTCTCTCTCTCTCAAACGACGTGACGTGACATGACATTCGGCCAAGTATGGTGACCCATACTCAGAATTCGTGCTCTGCATTTAACCCATCCGAAGTGCACACACCCAGAGCAGTGAACACACACACACACTGTGAACACACACCCAGAGCAGTGGGCAGCCATTTATGCTGCGGCGCCCGGGGAGCAGTTGGGCGTTCGATGCCTTGCTCAAGGTCACCTAAGTCATGGTATTGAAGGTGGAAAGAGAACTTTACATGCACACACCCACAATTTCTCTCAACCCTTCGATTGCAAGTCCGACTCTCTAACTATTAGGCCACGACTTCCCCTCAAACACAGTTTACATACAACATTAAACTTTCTTACATTTCTCCTCTCTCTCTCTCTCTCTCTCAAGTTCAAGTTCAAGTTGCTTTATTGGCATGACATTTGAGCTACAGTATTGCCAAATTTAGCATTTAGATACAGAATAAAATATGATTACAATAAAATACAATACAATAAAATAGCAGCAGCAGATAATATTTCTAATATTAATAAAAGTAATTATATACAATTAAGAATATCAAATAAAACAGTTGAATATAATAAATTATCCCTTTCGTATGGTGTGTATGGTGTATAAATATTTAGCAGCTATTTTGACTGCCGTCTCATTCTCTCCAAGTATATAGAGTAGTTTCTCTGAGTCATTTAGAGACAAGAATGAACGATTCAAAGCTTCAAACTGTGAGAAGAATGTTTCTCTTGTAGTGCTGTATTTGGGACAGACAAGAAGGAAGTGTTTCTCATCCTCTGTTTGATTCAGCTCAGTGTTTGCCTCTCTTCTCTCGGTAGCCAGGATCTTTTATGTCTACCAATCTCTATTTCCAAAACATGATCACTGAGTCGATATTTTGAAAGGATTTGTCTTTCTTTTAATTGCTTGAGTGATAAGTAATTTGCCAGTTTTGTGGTTCTGTTTAGGGCCGAATAACACTGGAGTTTGGTTTGGAGCTCAAATTAATTTTTTTCATTTTTCATCATAATTATACTTCAGATTTGTGTCAATTAGTTTCTGAATGTTGGGGTTGTGATTGGAGTCAGACTCAGTTTGGGTTTCCTTCATCAGGTGAAGCACGAGTGTGTTTCTCTCTCTCTCTCTCTCTCTCTCTCTCTCTCTCTCTCTCTCTCTCTCTCTCTCTCTCTCTCTCGTCACACACACACACACACACACACACACACACACAATCTCTCTCTCAGAGTACATCCGTAAGTCATTACCTCTATTACAAGGTATTGCACTTGCAAAATATAAGATTCGAGAGTCTTGTCTGCAAGCCGAGCACGATGTGGCCTATCCCACCATGTATGCACCACCGTTATGCGCGCTCATAATGGAAGCAACGCGGTCGCGACGCGCACGCGGTGCGACACGCTCGACGCCTCAGGGGCGCAACTGCCAATTATTGACGACAAAAGCGATGACCCTCGGTACCCCTCAAGCTGAGATGTTGATGTGATGTGATATCTGATCTAAGTGGGCGTGGTGTGCGTAAGGTAGAGAGGGCATGACTGATGATAGTGTCCTGGTCCAGTCATGACAACGCGATTCTCAGCCTGCGCTCCAGCTGAGTAATCAATTTTATTTAAAAAAAAAGAATTTATATATTTTATATTCAAACTGAAAACATAATGTGATTAACATTCAAGTCATCCTGTCTCAAGTCAAGTCCCGAGTCTTTAACTTCCAAGTCCGAGTCAAGTCTCAAGTATTTTATTTTTTGTCAAGTCAAGTCACAAGTCATAAAAAAGCGACTCGAGTCGACTCGAGTCCAAGTCACAAGTCCCCATGTCTGCTTAGAATACATTAGAACTGCAAAAAGACTCAATTCCAGGCAGGCTCGGTGGGCACTTTTTTTCAATCGTTTTGAATTTACCCTATCGTACCGCCCGGGTTCCAAAAATGTCAAACCCGATTCTTTGTCACGTCTTTTTGATCCCTCCGCCCGTCCCGTTACCCCCGAGTGTATTTTGCCTGAGAGATTAGTAGTCTCAGCACTCGTATGGGAGGTCGAGTCGAAGGTCAAGACGGCCTTAGAAGGGGTAACGCCTCCATCCGGTTTCCCACCGAACCGTTTGTTTGTGCCGGAGGAGTTAAGGTTTGAAGTTGTTCAGTGGGGTCATTGTTCTAATATGGCTTGTCACCCAGGGATAAGTAGAACTAATGGGTTGGTTAGACAACAATTCTGGTGGCCACGTATGGCTCGCGATGTCCGCGATTTTGTTTTGGCTTGCTCAGTTTGTGCCAGTGGTAAGTCATCTAACCGACCTGATGGGCTTCTTCAACCGCTGTCTGTCCCTTCGAGACCCTGGTCACATATTGCTCTAGATTTTGTTACCACCCTCCCGCCCTCTAATGGCATGATGGTCGTTTTGACCATAGTGGACCAGTTCTCGAAGGCGGCACATTTCATTTCCTTGCCCAAATTACAGACAGCCAAGGAGACAGCGGTCACTGTTCTAGATCACGTGTTTCGGCTTCATGGCCTCCCGGTAGACGTGGTTTCGGACAGGGGATCTCAGTTTATATCCAAATTTTGGAAAGAGTTTTGCAAATTGTTAGGAGCGTCTGTTAGCTTGTCTTTGGTTATCATCCCCAAAGCAACGGACAATCTGAGCGAGCCAACCAAGATTTAGAGAGGACGTTGCGATGTTTGGTCTCCAAGAATCCATCTTCCCGGAGTCAATAACTCTCTATGGTGGAGTACGCCCACAATTCATTGCCAGTGTCAGCTACGGGCCTCTCTCAGTTTCAGTGTAGCGTAGGGTACCAGCCACCAGCGTTTCCCAGTCTGGAATCTGAAGTCACGGTCCCCTCCGCTCACGCGTTTGTCCAGAGGTGTCACCGCACCTGGACCAGAGCCCGCGAGACTCTGCTCTGGGTGAGGAAGCGCACTAAGGCCAAGGCAGATCGCCACCGGTCAAAGCCTCCCGTCTACGTCGTCAAAAATGTGGCTTTCTACCAGTAACATTCCTCTGCAATCTGTTTCTAATAAATTTGCTCCCAAATTTATCGGCCCGTTCAGTATCACCAAAATCATCGTGGGAAGTCGTGGCCTAATGGTTATACAGTCGGACTGGCAATCGATAGGTTGTGAGTTCGAGTCTCGGGCTGGCAGGAATTGTAGGTGGGGGGAGTGCATGTACAGTTCTCTCTCCACCTGCAATACCACGACTTAGGTGCCCTTGAGCAAGGCACCGAACCCCCAACTGCTCCCCGGGCGCCGCAGCATAAATGGCTGCCCACTGCTCCGGGTGTGTGCTCACAGTGTGTGTGTGTGTGTGTGTTCACTGCTCTGTGTGTGTGCACTTCGGATGGGTTAAATGAAGAGCACAAATTCTGAGTATGGGTCACCATACTTGGCTGAATGTCATGTCACTTTCATTAGTCCGGTGACAGTCCACCTCAAACTACCTCCTGCGTACAAGAGGATACACCCCGCCTTTCATGTGTCCAAAATTAAACCCGTGTTTTATGCACGTATTAATCCGCCTACTCCGGTTCCCCAGCCGCCGCGTCTTGATGATGGGGAACCGACATATTCTGTTAATCATATTCTGGACTCTAGACGGAGGGGACGAGGATTCCAGTATCTGGTGGACTGGGAGGGTTACGGTCCGGAGGAGAGGAGTTGGATACCTGCTAGGGACATATTGGATCACTCCCTTATTGATGACTACAATCAGCAGGTAGGCCCTTCTGGGAACTCCAGGAGGAGTTCTTAGAGGGGGGGGGTACTGTCACGGTTGGTAAACCGTGATCTCGGGGTGTTTGCACTTTGTGGTGAGATCTGTGTGTTTCGCGTCTGCACTGATTAGCTTGTGGGCGTCTCCGTTAATTGTCATCAGCAACAGCTGTCACTCATTCCTCCACTATATATTGGCTTGTCTCACGTCTTGTGTTTGTGAGATCGTTGTTAGTTGTTTAATGTGGTTTCCCTGTCCATATGCTTTAGTGTTGTATCCGTTGGATGTCTGTGTTACCTTTGAACCTCATCCACTCTTCGCACGTTCACTCAGCCACGGACATTTACCTTCGGCTCTATTCCCCGCAGTTCCTGTGCCATCCTCTCCTGCTGTCTACACGCCGTCATCATTCGGATTACTCACCCTCTCCCCGCCACCATCAGGATTCCTCACCTCCTCACCACCACCACGCAGTGTCGTCGTCTCAGCATCATTGTTTGTTTGTGTATTTATCTTCATCTCATCTCATTAAACTGTTAATCTCGCATCTGCTTCCAGACTATTTTTATACCCACCATCACACACTGCTGCGCATCGTCACGAAAGCATATCTTTTTCACGTGTTTTTAAGCCTTACCGCTCGTCGATTTAAACATTAAAGCATCCAAAAACAAGACGCGGAAAAGCTGAACAGAGTAGCTGGTTACTCGCGCGCTATGTTCGGTGCGCAAACAGAGACAGAGCCGTGAAAAATCACGGACAGCGACACTGAACCGAGCTCTCTTCTGCAAAGTTCTTCTCAAAGGTCCCTCAGGTCCCTCATGCACCTGAACGAACAAATACAAATCGCAGTTTGAACAAACAAAAAGATGTGAAAGAGCCCAATTCAGTACCATGGTGTTCAGGCTCACGCAGAAAAAGGCGTCTCAAAATGCTTGAACACCGAATTTGCTTATTTTTGCTCTTGTGCCGACAAATACATACAAAATATGTCAAAATATCCACCTTGGAAATTATGCTAGAAAAATCTGTCAGTTATTTCTTAAGTGAAAGTAAACAGTTGAGGAAAAAAATGGGATGTGTATTATATTGGATGCGTTCATCGTCTCTTAAAGTGACCGCGCCTAATTTAGCTATAGCTGCTGTAATGTTAATTCACTCACTGCTCTTGACTGATAACTTTGTAGTTTTAACAGTCAAACCAAAAATTATTCAGACACCAGATATAATTTTTGATATATATAGCAAAACTGTAATAATGTGAGAAATGTTGAAAGTGTCTGAATAAATGTAGGTTTGATTGTATATTTCATTTTTACATTAAAGACTATCCAGTGCTATGTTACATTTAATTATTTGGTTTCTGTACCTTGACACCTACAAACTTGAAAAAAACTTAAACATTGTGTAAATAGCACAAATAAATAAAAATAAACGAGCATACAAATTAAACAATTTCAAACAGTGCCCACTTTTTCAAGCACTTTGTGATGCATTTTGGAAACAGGAGATGCACCCCTTTTCTAATGCACCACCTAGCTTGATAAACCCCTTTTCAAAGACTTACTGTTTGTCAATTTTATTTGGGTAACACACATATTCTGAATGCCTTCGGCAGAATTCGAATGAGCCATTTTAATCTAAATTATATATATAAATGTAATTGGGACCAAAAATTATTCAGCACCTTATAAAGCACCATTTTTTGCTTATGTGTTTTTTTTTCCTGAATAGCTAATGCAACCTTTTCACACCACAGTCTGAACAAAATGAAGCATTGCTTGGTAATTAGTCAACAAAGTATTGATAGTTGTGTAAATATTGTCATAATAATAATTGTCTGTAGTTTATCCATTACATACATTTCTATCAAAGTTATGACATTATCAAGACGAATTTGTTCTGACACAGTTTAACTCTTAAGTTCTTGTCATATTTTATAACCATTTTACAAGCGATAGCAAATAAACGGTGTCTGAATAAATTTTGGTTTGATTGTATATTTCATTTTTAGATTGAAGACTATCCAGTGCTATTTTACATTTAATTATTCATTTTCTGTACAAATAAATAAAAATAAACAAACATACAAATTAAACAATTTCAAACAGGGCCCACTGTTACAACATTCACTGGGGCCCCGCAAACCCCAACTACGGCCCTGCCTCCGGATGAAAGTGACGAGAGTGACAATGAAAACGATCCAATATCGGATGAAGCAATTCTGAGGCTATTCAACTCCGACACCAAAGGAGATGACTTCAGTGGTTTCAGTGCACAGGAAGAAGATAGTGACCAATGACTTTTTGTTACAAGCTGTGTTTCGTTAAAGCCTATTTATTTTTGTGACAAGCCATGTTTCGTTAAAGCCTATTTATTTTTGTGACACGCCATGTTTAGTTAAAGCCTATTTATTTTTGTGACAAGCCGTGTTTAGTTAAAGCCTATTTATTTTTGTGACAAGCCATTTTTCTTTTAAAGCCTTTTTATTTTTGTGACACGCCATGTTTAGTTAAAGCCTATTTATTTTTGTGACAAGCCGTGTTTAGTTAAAGCCTATTTATTTTTGTGACAAGCCGTGTTTCGTTAAAGCCTATTTATTTTTGTGACACGCCGTGTTTAGTTAAAGCCTATTTATTTTTGTGACAAGCCGAGTTTAGTTAAAGCCAATTTTTTTGTGACAAGCCGTGTTTCGTTAAAGCCTGTGTAAAGTAATTTTGTTTCAATATACCGGTAGGCACCTGCGGCTTATAGACATGTGGGGCTTATTTGCGTTCAAAATAATATATATTTTTTTAAGCGGGTGCGGCTTATATTCAGGTGCGCTCAATAGTCCGGAAATTATGGTAGATATTTGATAATTTTCTAAAAAAAAAAATATCCTGACTGAGAAATGCTTGCTAACTATAACCAGTTAATAAAGAATAACCAATTACAATTTACAACGGAAACCTCTTAAAAGTGACCAATTGGGTTATTGGTGGAAACTAATTTATGTTGGCTACAAGTTGAAATTGTGACTACTAATCTTACTAAAGGATGGATGTTCTCTGTTTATTTCAAACAAAACCGTAGGATAATAAATAATGATGTTCTCGACAAAAACAATTCACATTCTTAAAGAAGGCATCGACTGCATTTATACTGTGTTAAGCACCAAACTGCATATTCCAAATTACAGTGTCTGGTAAAATATTACTAGTGCCTCACACAAATGTATGTGTAAGATTTAAAATATGTTAACTTATTAAATTAGTGATTACTGAGTGGTTAGGGTGTTTTTCACTTTAAAATAATGGTTCAGATCATTAGTGGTTCCTGCAGGCTGACAAGGTAACGCTTGAGTAATTAGTGAGGGGCTAATGTATTTTTCACTTTAAAGCTAAAGTACTACTAAGGAACTACTAGTGATCTTATGATGTTAACCCCATAGTTATTACTAACAAGTAAATTAATAAGTAATTTTAAATATTTTATGTCTGATACACACTGTACAGTCCTACATTTGTGTGAAGCACTATTGATATTTTACCATTAGGTCTTTTGGAGTGGGATACATATTGAACTGACATGAAACAGATCATACTTGTCAACTAATTCAAGCATGAGCTTGTCAGCGTCACTTCTTAATTATTCATATTTTTAAGTGAATTTTCTTTTTTATTATTCTTTTATGTTTAAGTTTGAAATAAACAGAGAACATCCATCCTTTGGTAAGAGCAGTAGTCACAATTTTAAAATGAAGCCAAATTATTTGAGGGATATCAAATTCATAAATTAGTTTCCACAAAGAACCCAGTTGTTCACTTTTAAGACATTACTGTTGTGACTAGTTATTAATTTTTAATTCTTTATTAACTGGTTATAGTTCAAAAATAATTTTGTAATTATCAAATAATAATAAGGATCTAAATTTGTTCTAAATTTGCTACTACTTAATGCTTAGTTAATCTTGCTTCACTGTTAGTTAATCGTATTAAGATAAGTGTTACTGTAGTACTACCTATTTATTCCTGCATTGTTACATGTTAACAACAGACCATTATTCTAAAGTGTTACCATATCAACTTACAAGGTAGAGTTGATGGTGTTTGGATGAACACTGAAACATCTTGTTGTTTCTATAAATGTGGTCGGGTGATTTTTAATAAAGAGTGTGTTTGGAGGACTTCCGGTTATGGCGTCTTAGTGAGAGGCTGCATGTACGTGAGGCTCGCTGTTAAATCAATTGAAACTATCCTTAACTTGGACCAATAAACATAATTCTACTTGTTCTTGACCCACGCGCTTCTACTGGACAATATGCCACCAAAAAATGCTAAAACTGGCCAACAACCAGGAAAAACGGCTTCACAAGGCAAAGGGGCTAATGTGGACATGGCTAATGCTAGCAAAACACCACTGGATATTTCCAATGAATCCAATACATGGGAGGCATCGGAGACTCCAGAGGCCTCCGAAACTTCGGAGGCGCAGGGTGACGCCGAGTCCGACAAACAGTGACATTCTCAAGGAAATTCTGTCGTTAAAAGGTGACATGGCTAAACAATCTACTGATATGCTGAAAGCAATTAACGATATAAAAGGCGATATACATTTGCACTCTCAAAGAATCAATGAGATGGAGGAGCGAATCTCGCAAACAGAAGATGATGTAACCTCTCTTCAAGGCAAAGTTATAATACTGGAGAAAACTGTGCAGAATCTTTGCGACAGAATTACAGAGCAAGAAGACAGGAGCAGATGCTCCAACTTGAGACTAGTTGGGTTACCTGAAAAATCGGAGGGCTCAGATCTGTGTGGTTTCCTGGAGAAGTGGCTCCGAGATACACTAGGGGAAGGTTTCACTTTGTCCCCCATCATAGAGAGTGCACACAGGATCGGGCCTATTAACCCTAAATCTACATCGCCATGGGTGGTAATAATGAAGTTTCTGAACTACTGGGACCAGGAAGCAACCCTGAGAACCACCAGGAAGATGATGAAGGTACACTATGAGAATCAACGAGTCGCTTTTTTCCCTCACCTCTCCACGGAGACACGCAAACTGCAGCAGCGCTTCAATGGTGTGAAAACCCAGCTTCGTGCACTGAATATTCGGTATGGTATGCTGTATCCAGCCCATCTGATCATCACGCACAATGACAAACGCAGGATTTTTAAATCGGTTGCTGAGGCTGAAGAATACGTCCAGGAAATAAGCTTGCAGACTTGTGACAACTCCGAGACTTAAAAACTAAGCTTTGTGCTCAACGCTCTTTTTTTCTCCTGCATGGAGCCACTGACGAGTAATGGCCACGAAAATGGACAAATTCAACGGATAATTTTGTAAGTTGCATTATTGTTAAAATACTTAATTGGCATGATTGTCCTTTTTTTTTTTTTTTTTTTTTTTTACGCACTGGGTGCACGTTAATGTGCGTCAAGTTTTATTATGGTCCAAACATTTCTATTACAGCTAGCCCATGTGTGGCTATGTTATGTGTGCAGATTTACACGTTACCCACTATGTGGATGAAACGTTTTATATAACCCAAGTTCCTAGTCTTAAAGGGTTTAGCATCACATTTCGTTTGGGGCTCACTCCATATTTTTTGTGTTTGATGACTTTACATTTCCTAAAATTGAGATTAATAAGAATTTATGTTTGATACCTCAGTTATAAATGTGTCTAGCTGGAATGTAAGAGGTCTGAACAAAATGGGCAAGCTCAAACAGGTGCTGGGCAGAATTAAACAAATTAAGAGTACAGTGTGTTTCTTCCAAGAGACACACTTGGTAGATGTAGATGTGAATAAGATTAGATCTAGGTGGCCTGGTCAGGTATTCTCCTCTAGTTTTACTACTCATGCAAGAGGGGTCATAATATTGATTCATAAATCAGTTCCCTTTGATCTAAAAGATAAATATTTGGATCCAACTGTGAGATTTATTATACTAAGTGGAAATATAATCTCTACATTAGTCAACTTGGTATGTTTATACGCCCCCAATGGGGATGATCCTGCCAAATCCTTATAGGGGCCAGTGGATTATTGGAGGAGATTGTGTAGTGCATCCTGCAGTAGATCGTTCAAATAGCTCCGACACTTCCCACCAACAAGCCAGGAAAATGTTTGGAAAATTTATGAACGATCTAAATTTAGTGGAGATCTGGAGACAACTTTATCCGAACAAGATTGAGTATTCATGTTTTTCTGCTACCTACAAAACGTATTCTCGGATAAATTTCTTTTTGGTTTCCTCTGGTCTGGCATCTATGATTCAGAATTGCTGGTATGAGACTATACTACTCTCTGACCACGCCCCAATTATCTTATCAGTTAAGTTTCCCAATTATTATTCATCTCCACTTCCATTTCGGTTTCAAGCTAAATGGCTGAAGTCAGCAGAATTTTAGGAATTTCTTGAAGGGTAAATAACGGAATACTTTAATTTGAATAAAGACCAGACCAGTGCATCAATAAAATGGGAAGCATTTAAAGCTTATATAAGGGGGGAAATAATGAGCTACACTCGGCATAAATCTAAATTACATCTAAATAAATTGAAAGACATTGACAAACAAATAAAGGAGCTGCAGGACCAGCTGTATTACTGTGATGACACTGAAAAATATAAAAAGCTTCTCTTACTAAAATCTGAATATAATGAACTCACTACCAATAAAATAGCAACTAGTTTACTGTGGTGAGAGGGCAGGAAAACTGCTGGCTTGGAGGCTTAAAAAATACAGACAAGTAAGGCTTTTAATTCAATTGTACTTGACAATGGAGAGAATTTAGTGCATCCAAAATGTATAAATGACGCATTTGTAGAATATTATGAAAATGTATATAAATCTCAATATCCAGATAATATGGATAAACAGGATCAGTTTCTGGACCAACTTCAATTCCCAACCTTGTCAGAGGAAACTAAAAATGATCTAGATGGAAAACTGAGCATTCAAGAACTTAAGGAGGCACTCACCCATATGAATACAGGCAAAGCCCCTGGCCCTGATGGCATGTCTATTGAGCTTTATAAGAGATTTTCAGATAAATTATTACCTCATCTACTTGAAAGGTATAATGAGTCCTATGAGAAAGGCATTCTACCCTGATCCTTAAGATTAGCAGCCATTTCACTTCTGTTAAAACCAGGTAAAGCCACGACAGAGATGGGCTCATACAGGCCTATATCCTTGATGTCATGTGACACCAAAATACTATGCAAGGCTCTAGCTCGGAGGATTGAATCACATAATCCTAACTTAGTTTCGAACGACCAAAATGGATTTGTTCTTGGCCGCCAAGCTTTTCACAAAACAATTTGCCATGGACCATGCCTTTCTGTCATTAGATGTTGAAAAGGCGTTTGACAGGATCGAATGGTGTTATCTTTTTGGGACACTCAAAAGATTTGGCTTAGGAGAAAAATATTTGAAATGATTCAATTACTATATACAGAGCCCATAGCCAAAGTTTTAACAAACAGCCAGTCATCGAGAACTTTTAGCCTAGGTAGATCAACACGACAAGGATGCCCATTATCGCCCCTTCTTTTCTTGTTTGCTATTGAGCCACTGGCCATGGCAATACGTAATTGCCCTGATATTACTGGTAATCAAATCGGAGGAACAGAACATCACTTGTCTCTTTTTGCAGATGATGTCGTTTTGTTTTTAACTGATCTAGGGAAGTCTGTACAGGCTGTTGGCCAAATTCTGAAGATGTTTGGTGAATTCTCGGGGTATAAAATTAACCAAAAGAAAAGCTCCCTGTTAATGCTGAAAAAAAATAACCCTACAATACAAACACAATTTACATGTACCTATGAAGGCTTCACTTACTTGGGAATTAAAATAAATCCTGACATAAAGAAAATTGTATCTATTAATTATGATCCCTTAGTAAAAAAGGTATTGGACTCCTTAGAAAGATGGGGTGGAATGCCAATTTTTATGATAGGTCGCATTAATGTTATTAAAATGTCCATTCTCCCAAAATTCTTATATCTTTTCCAGTCCATCCCCTTACACATTCCACCATCCTTCTTTTCCTCATTGATTAAAACCTTTACCAAATTTATATGGAATATTAAATGCCCCAGGCTGCGGCTCTCCCTTCTATATCTGCCCTATGACTGAGGGGGACTTAGATTGCCTAATGTCAAGTTGTATTATTGGGCAGCTCAACTTTGTGCTGCTACTTATTATTTTCTACCACTGATACACCATCTTGGATACACATTGAGAACAATACACTGAAGCTACCCTTGACATCTTATCTTTATGCAGCTGAAATTAAACAATTATTAAAAGACACGAAAAATCCTTTTCTCAAAAACACAATATCAGTCTGGCACCAATCTCACTCTGCCTTATCAGAGGTATCTAGGCTCTCATGTTTGTCGCCAATTTGGGGAAATTACAGATTTAAACCAGGAAGAGCAGACATGTGGTTTAGAATTTGGCTGAATAATGGCTTAAATAAAATTGGGGACCTATATAGTGAAGGAGTATTGATGTCTTTTGAGCAATTGGTAAATAAATATGGCTTGCCAAAAAAAACTTTTTTAAGTACTTACAGGTTAGAAGTTTCATCACTACCCAACTAAAGTCTACTATGAAACCCCCACTCTCCACTATAGAGAATATAGCCGTGAACCAACACCAGAGTAGAGGCCTGCATTCCAAATTTTATAACATTTTACTACTTTCCTCAAAAGAAAGTAGTCTTTCTTATTTACAAGCATGGGTAACTGATTTCAGATGATGAGTGGAACAATTCTTGCCTGTTGGCACAGACGCAAACTATTAACACAAGATGTAGATTGCTGCAGTACAAATGGTTATTTATAACCTATATTACTCCTGTAAAACTTCACCATTTTAATTCTAATATTCCTGATGTCTGTGTAAAATGTGGTGTAGACAAGGGCACTCTTCTTCATTGTATGTGGCAGTGTCCGGAACTTCAGATTTCTTGGAAGGAGGTTACTACATTTGTTTTTCCCTTTGATTGAATGTAACATGCCTATGGACGGTAAACTCTGCTTACTGCACATTTTTCCAAATGGTTTTAAAGGGGCTACAAAAAAAGAGGAATCTTGTTAGTTTCTGCTTATTGCAGGCTAAACATGTAATTGCTCTGAACTGGAAGAAACACAGAAAGACCAAAGATTGAGACTGAGGTGCCCTTGAGCAAGGCATCGAACCCCCAACTGCTCCCCGGGCGCCGCAGCATATGGCTGCCCACTGCTCCGGGTGTGTTCACAGTGTGTGTGTGTGTGTGTGTGTGTGTTCACTGCTCTGTGTGTGTGCACTTTGGATGGGTTAAATGCAGAGCACGAATTCTGAGTATGGGTCACCATACTTGGCTGAATGTCACATCACTTTCAAGATAACCAGTGGAATAAACTAATGTCTAGCAACCTGGCACTGGAGAAACTGACCTACATTGCGAGAGGAAAACGAGGATTTTAAAGATATGTGGTTGCCTTTCTTGCACCTTGTAAAAGTATGTGACATGTAAACTATTTTTTGCTGATGGAGTGAGCATGGGGTTCTAGGGTGGGGGGATGCCTTATATATATATATATATATATATATAAAATGGGTGTAACGTACGCAAAAATCACGGTTCGGTACGTACCTCGGTTTTAAAGTCACGGTTCAGTTCATTTTCGGTACAGTAAGGGAAAGAAATGCAAACATTAAACTGCAGGTTGTTTATTACTATAAACTTTTTTTAACAATTTGTTTACACTTTTTTTAAATACTTTTTAATAAAATATATATAAAATAAAAAAGGTATAAGAAATAAAATACTGCTGCAAAGTTGTCCACTTAATAAAATACTCTCAGTCTCAAACCAATATCATATAATAAAATATAATGAAAAATATAAATAAATAACTATGATTACAGTGCAGCATTACCAATCCCAGCTTGTAGGCCTGCTCATATTTAAAATATATATATAACTTTTCCAAAGTGTAAAGTGTAGCATCAACAGTTTCTGTTTTTAGACCTGCTCAGATTTCCTTATTGCGTTGGACCGATCGGAATTAAGAGCAAAGGTCTGTTTAAATGCCGACGGGAGCTGCATTTGAATTACAATCGTTTTTTTCCTAGTTGTAGTGATGTTCACACTCGCGTGATGCCTTTTGAAAACATTAGGCCGGTGAAACACTGGCATATTGCACCTGTCAAACATAGTCTATTTTGCCGTCAATACTTTTTGTCCTTTATCAGTAGGCTTTATATTTATGCCCAACATGAAGTATAGATATTGTTGTCGTGAAGACAAGATCCTGGTCTGTGGGCGGCCTCCCTCTATGTCACCTACAGTAGCAGACTCTCGCGAGTATTCACACTGGAAGCGTATAAGTACAGCATCACAGCAGCGGCTGCAAAGCGTGTTCGGCAGACAGTATAACCATTTCAAACAATGGGTATAATTCTTTCAACATTTGTTTTTATAACAATACACCATACTTTCACCCAAAACGATTAATTAAAAAGTTTAAATGGGTAAATACATATTTGTTATACTTAATTTTCTTTTCTGGCATAATTGTGAAAACACTAGACATTGGCATTGTTGTTAAAACTCTTGACCTGCTTATTCTGTGCATTTTGAGCACGTTTTGTGTTAAATCACATTTATTGTCCATCAAAAGTGTGCTTTCACTTTAATTGAGCGTGAGCAGCACAGCAAAAATAGACCGGACGCCGAAACCCCCGCTGCACTGCTGTTCACGCGACGCTCCTGCTTGACGCTCACGCGCTGCTCCTGGTCCCGGTGTGAATGCACTCATTGATTAACATGGACGGCGAAAAAAATATGCGCTGCTTGCGTGCCGCTCACGCTTGCGGTGTGAAAGAGGGGTTAGAATCAGCTGCAGGGCGGGATTTGCGCTGAACGCGGAGACTTCCGCCACTTAATAAGTTCGTTTGGAAATACAAAAATGTACCTATGTTCCGCAAACAAAATATTGCATTCGGTCATTCGGTACACACGTGCACCGTACCGAAAGCCCTGTACTGAAACAGTCTGGTACAAATACACGTACCGTTACACCCCTAATATATATATATATATATATATATATATATATATATATATATATATATATATATATATATGTGTGTGTGTGTGTATGTGTATGTGTGGTTATATATATGTATATTTCTTTGTATATATTATTTTGATTTTGTTTATCTGGAAAATGGTTAAAAATTCAATGAAGATATTTGTGAAAAAAGAGTGTTTGAATACTGTACAGGTATCTATAAATGTTCAGAAGGATACTGTAGTTCCATGACAGCCTTGTTGTCAATTGTCCCTCGACTGTTGTAGACCAGAGTGCTGCTGAGTAACACAGCCAGACTGAAGATGTTGGTGTCATGCTTTGGGTCTCCCTGTGAGAGAGAAAGAAAATCATGGACAGGTTTTTTGCCATTGTTTAATTATAAGCATCACCCGTTAAGTTTCCTATTTGGGACTTCCGGTGTAGGAAATGACGGAGTGAGTCGCATTTCTGCCCTGCTCCCAAACTCTACGTTTATAACTTTTATTACAGTCCAGCTAAAGTGTTAAAAACGATCCCCAACGTTTAAATATATTCGACAGTGCATCGCCGCTTTGAGAGAATGACCAGTAGATCGAAAAAAGGGGACCAGAAAGGAGAGAACGACCCTCCGAAAACCGTGCTACCCGTGCTAGCAGATATGCTAGCTAAACACGAGGTTTCTCTTATGACAAAGTTCCAGGCGGAATTTAACACTGCGTTCTCCAAACTCGAGGAGCGGGTTGATAAATTCCAGAATACCTTACTCGACCACCAACAGCGTCTCTCGTCTTTGGAGACATTTGCAGACTCCACGAGCCAAGACATGAAGGCCATGGAAGCAGAGCTGACCGCAATGTCTGAAGCGAACGCTAAGCTACAGTCTAAGCTTGTTGACCTGGAAGGCCGCTCTAGAAGAAACAACATAAGGATAGTGGGCCTTCCAGAGAACATCGAAGGCGCCCACCCCACGGCTTTTTTCTCTCAGGTTTTGGTTGAGATTCTCGGTGATCAAATATTGAACTCTACCCCTGAACTTGACTGAGCCCACCGCACCCTAGCTCCAAAGCCGGGGGCTGGCGGCAAAGCCCGGCCCGTCATCATTCGCTTCCTTAAGTTTCAAGAGCGGGAGTTGGTTGTGCGTGAAGCTCGACGTTTACAGGGCAGATTAAACTACAGGGGCTCTCAGATCCACATCTTCGAGGATTACTCGCCTGAAGTGGCAGAACAACGCTCTGAATACCGGGCCGTGATGAAACAGCTATACGACCTGGGCCTTAATCCGACTCTCCTTTTCCCTGCCAGACTGTTCATCAGGCCCGAAACCGGGCCGCGACGCCACCTCCCTTCCCCGAAAGCTGCTCAGGACTTCATCGCTTCTCAACGTCAAAGCAGCGCGGGACCCACGGAGGACGGGTAACGTAACTCGCTTAGCTTTGAGACGGCGGAGCTAGACCTACACGACTGGTGGTTTACTGTGCCAGCTTCACTCCCTTTCCAAGGGCTACTGTAAATTGAGGTCCCTCGGATGTGGTCCACTTTTAACTAACTTACTGGATGGCTAAGACACGACAACCCACTTGCTTTATCGTTTATTGAGCTGGTAAGACTGCTCCAGGACTTTTAGCCATAAACAGCTAATGTTACCAGCTATGCTTATGCGACTATAGAGATGTGGGGGTGGAAATGCAACTTTACATGTGCGTGCGCGCGACCGTGTGTGTATGGTGGTGTGAGTATACACGCGCTACATTCTTTTGCAACATATTACTACGTTTGTGTGTGTGTGTATATGTGTGCATAGGTGTGTATGTATGCATATACATGTAATTCTCTCTTAATCTAGAGCTCATTTTTTTATTTACTTTTATTTACCCATTTATTTATTATCTTTCTTTGGCAATGTTTGTGTTCGACTTTATGGTTGATGTTAATATTTTTGTTTGGCTGCGGTGATTCCTTAACTTTGTGTGCGCGCGCGCGACCGTATGCACGAGCCACATCTTTTTGCCATACTGTCTATGCTTTTTGCAGCCTATTTTATTTACTTTTACTTACCTATTTATTTATTTTCTTTCACGGTCAATGTTTGAGTTCGATTTTATGGTTTACATTAGCATTCTTGTTAAGCCGTGTTGGCGGACTATTGAGAAAGATGCTGTTTGAATGACGAGTTTCGGTTTGTTTTGGTAATGTTCTGTCACTGGACTATTTTGTTGCTCACGGGAGTTGGGGACACTAGGAATTCATGCGGAAGTGTAATAGACACACCGCTGTGCAATGGACACTGAAAATAACGTTGTTATTGGGGTTTTCCAGGCCAGAGGGTTGTTTGTGTGTGTTTGTGTATGTGGTTGACATCCGGTGTGCCCCCCCCCTTTTTTTTTTCTTTCTCTCTTTCCCTTATTTCTCTCTTTCTCTCCTTCACCCCCAAATCCTGCTTCGCCTTCTCAAGGAATATCAATAAGATATGTCAAGCATGAACAATATAATTAGATTTATCTCATGGAATGTGCGGGGGGTGTGTGGCCCCACTAAGAGCGATAAGATAATGACCCATTACAACAACTCAAAGGTGATGTGTTTTTTATTCAGGAGACCCACCTGCGCAACAGGGAGGTGACACGACTAAAAAGGGGTTGGGTTGACCATGTTTTTCACTCCAGATTTAAAGAAAGGGCCAGAGGCACCGCCATTATGATTCGTAAAAATGTCATGTTTGAACCAGGTAAAGTGGTATCAGACCTTAATGGTCGATTTGTTATTGTCACTGGCAAATTACAAAATACACCCGTCATCTTGGCCAGCATTTATGGTCCTAACTGGGATGACTGTTCATTCATATACAAACTATTCACGTTGTTACCAAACATTGATAATCATCATATAATTATAGGCGGGGATTTTAATCTGGTTCAAGACCCCATACTAGACAGATCGTCAAATAAACCGCACTCTGTAAGCAAATCTGCCAAAATTTTACACGACTTCGCCAAACGACTGGGGCTCTCCGACCCATGGAGGCACACTTCTCCCATGACCAAGACATTCTCTTTCTTTTCTCATGTGCACCACACGTACACACGCATAGATTTCTTCCTTCTAGATGACAGACTGCTCTCCATGATTAAGTCCAGTGACTACCACAGTATCGCAATATCGGACCATGCTCCTACCTCCCTTGACTTACACTTTCATACTCACGCCAGCCCCTTCAGACAGTGGAGGTTTAACTCTTCTTTATTAGCGGAAGATTCCTATAAGCAATTTATACACTCCCAGATAACTCTTTTTTTTAGCTGAATGACTTGCCAGATACAAACAGAGGTGTAATTTGGGAGGCTTTGAAGGCTTATATTTGAGGACAGCTTATCTCCTTTGTGTCTAACTCAAAACGAGTTGAAGCATCACAAACGTTAGACCTGTTACAGAAAATTAAGAGCATTGATGACGAATATGCGGTTAACCCAGACCCTATCCTTTACAGAGAGCGTCTTAGACTTCAGGCAGACTTTGATCTCCTATCTGATAACAAAGCCAGGCTCCGTTTGCTCAAATCTAGACAGCGTTTTTTTGAATCGGGGGATAAAGCGGGGAAGTTTCTGGCTCATCAGGCTAGAGCTGAAGCAACCTCACGGCTTATTCCTGCCATTAGAGCCAGCTCAGGCGAGTTGCACACTGATCCTGTTATTATTAATAAAATGTTTGCTGAATTTTACGCTGACCTATATACCTCTGGTTGCCCCCCTATTGCGGACGAGACACCTAACGATTTGACTTTCCCCCAAATAGACGCAGAATCAGTTAAAGACCTAGGTGCCCTTATAACAACTGCTGAGGTTCAGGGAGCCATTAATTCCCTACAGAGCGGTAAATCCCCGGGGCAGGATGGCTTCACTGTAGAGTATTACAAAACTTTTTCCGCTTTTCTCGCACCAGCCCTAAAAGATATGTACAACGAGGCTTTTCATCAGCGTCGCCTTCCGGATACCCTATCTAAAGCCACCATCTCCCTAATTCTTAAGAAAGGGAAAGACCCCCTGCTCTGTGGCAGCTACAGGCCAATCTCGCTTCTTAACGTAGATCTCAAAATTCTCGCAAAGATTCTTGCACTCCGTCTTCAAAGGTTAATGCCCTCCATTATCTTGCCAGATCAGACAGGGTTTATGCCGGGCCGACACTCTTTCCATAACACGAGACAACTACTCGACATTATTCACTCATAAAATAATAATATCCCGGAAATTGTGGTGTCCCTCGATGCCGAAAAGGAATTCGACAAGGTTGAGTGGGGATATCTGTACGCGGCAATGGATAGGTTCGGTCTGAGTGAGAACTTTATCTTATGGGTCAGATTATTATACTCATCCCTGACAGCTTCTGTTCAAACTAATGACGTGTTATCCCCTCCTTTCCCACTTCGGAGAGGCACTAGACAGGGCTGTCCCCTGTCTCCACTCTTATTCGCCATAGCAATAGAACCTCTAGCCATCTGGCTCCGTGCGGAGGAAGGCTTCAAGGGCATCACACGATTTGGCGTAACTCATAAAATTTCACTATATGCCGACGACTTGCTCCTGTATATCTCTAACCCTGTCATCTCACTCCCTGTCATTTTAAATGTTTTGGAACGGTTTGGTACATACTCCGGATATAAACTCAACTACCAGAAAAGTGAGCTTTTGGCGATAAATTCTCTGGCAAAGCAGCTCCCACGCTCGTTATCGGCATTTAAGTGGAGTAACGACGGATTTATCTACTTGGGGGTTCATATTACAACGACCGCATCTGAATTGTTCCGTAAAAATTTCGTACCTCTGGTTGCAAAAACTGTAAATGATTTCGACCGATGGGCGGTCCTACCACTCTCCCTCGTAGGCCGGGCAAATTTGATCAAGATGGTTATCCTCCCCAAATTCCTTTATCTGTTCCAGCACATCCCTGTACTCATCTCCAAATCTTTTTTTGACAAACTGGATTCAGTGATATCTAAATTTCTTTGGGGCGGCAAACCTGCCAGGATCCGCAAAACGATCTTACAGTCCCCTAAGTCCGAGGGGGGCCTGGCCCTCCCTAACTTTAGACGATATTATTGGGCAGCTAACATGCAAAAACTTTTATACTGGATGAGTGTGGACCCCTCTCCTCCTGCCTGGGTACATTTGGAGCGATCAAGCGCACGCTTCCCGTTGCGGTCTGTCCTATGCTCCCAACTCCCTTTGCCTTCAGGACCTGCAGGCTCGTGCCCGATTGTATCCCTCTCACTCAAGATCTGGAGTCAGATTAGGAAGTGCTTAGGTTTGCAGGGTCCCTCCATCCTGACACCACTGTTCCAAAATCATGTCTTTACCCCCTCAAGATCAGATTTGGCATTCAGGGCCTGGCATAGTAATGGTATCACTAGTGTTAAGGACCCATACAAGGATGGCATATTTGCATCCTTCACAGAGCTCTCATCTCTTCACAACTTGCCAAAATCACATCTCTTCCGCTTTTTTCAGATTAGAGATTTTGTTAAGAAAACATTTCCCCACTTTCCAAACCATTTCCATGGCGATAGACCCCAATAGTAAAAAATGCATTTCCGTATTGTACCAGTTACTGGGATCGACCTCTGCAAACCCTGGTGCCCTTTCCAAAGCCACGTGGGTGTCAGGAGAAAGCAGGCTGGATTCAGGTGCGGGTAAACTCAAGGCTTTATTCACAAAGCGGAGACAGAGAAGAAAGAGTCACGCTCCACAGGTTTCACTCGCAGTGACAGGATGAACAGCAGATGAGTCACGTTTCACAGGATTCACTCGTAGTGACAGGATGAACAGCAGATGAGTCACGTTTCACAGGATTCACTCGTAGTGACAGGATGAACAGCAGATGCTACTAGGAGCTCTGGGCTTGTAAGAACTAGAGCAGAGAAATAAGCCAAACACACTGGAGCCTGAGGACAAGACACGACAGGGTGAGTACAAAGAACTGCTAGATGATCGGAGCTATTGGAACGAATAACAACAGTCTGACAATAGACAGAGAAACACAGGGAATAATAAAGGGGAAAAAATTAGAAGGACATAGAGAACAGGTGGCGAGCAATTATGGTTAACAACGGGGAACAAGGGAGGCGGGGAAAACACAAACAGGCAGACGTGGTGAGCTGTCACCATCCCAACACACACACCCACACCAAAAAGACAGGTGATTAGCCCCGAGACCCGACAGTACCCCCCCTCCCAGGAGCGTCACAGGCCCAATGAATCTGGGTGCCAGCTTACGAGAAGGCGCCCAGAGAGGCAGATCCTTGGTAGAGAGCCAAACCCGTTGACCACACACATAGGTAGGAGGAGAGGACCGGCGACGATCAGCTGCAGCCTTGGTTCTGTCAGAGGCTTGGACCAAAATCCTCCTGACTCTCTCCCAGGTGCGACGGCAGCGCTGGACGAAAGCCAGGGCGGATGGAACCGCTGCGTCGGGTTCCTGTGATGGGAACAGAGGTGGATTATAACCAACAGCACACTCAAAAGGGGACATACCTGACGCGGCCGCAGGAAGGGTGTTATGGGCGTATTCTGCCCAGGAGAGCTGCTGACACCAGGAACTCGGATTGTTGGATGCTAGACAGCGGAGCATTCTTCCTAGATCCTGGTTGGCCCGCTCACACTGCCCATTGGTCTGAGGATGAAAACCAGATGACAGACTAGCAGAGGCCCCAATCTGTCTACAAAATTCCCTCCAGAACCGGGAGACGAACTGGGGACCCCTATCAGAAACCACATCCACCGGTAACCCGTGGAGACGGAAGACGTGATCCACCACCAGTTGGGCAGTCTCCCGGGCGGAGGGTAGCTTGGGCAGGGGAATAAAATGAACCGCTTTGGAAAAGCGATCCACCACCGTGAGAATTACAGTGTTTCCCTTCGACGGAGGAAGCCCAGAGACGAAATCAAGGGCAATGTGTGACCAAGGACGGGAAGGGATAGGGAGAGGATGCAGTAGACCATCAGGAGGGCGATTGACAGGCTTACTTTGGGCACATGTGGGGCAGGCCAACACAAACTGTCTAACATCTGCGGCCATAGTAGGCCACCAAAAACGCTGTCGGATGGCAGACAACGTTCTCCGAATACCTGGATGGCAGACTAACCTGGATGAGTGGCCCCACTCAAGGACCTCAGAGCGCAGCGCAGCCGGCACCAGCAACCTGCCCGCCGGACACTCTCCCGGCACCTGCACCCCTCGACCGGCCTCCTCAACTCGCTGCTCGATACCCCACGAAAGAGCCCCGACCACCACCCCCTCAGGAAGGATGGCCTCGGCCGCAAACTCCCCCCCCCGGAGCACCGAACAGGCGAGAGAGGGCATCAGGCTTGGTGTTCTTTGATCCCGGCCGGTACGAGAGGGTGAAATTGAATCTGGCAAAGAAGAGCGCCCAGCGGGCCTGACGCGAGCTCAGCCTCTTGGCCGAACGGATGTATTCAAGGTTCTTGTGATCCGTCCGGACCAAAAAGGGCTGCGCTGACCCCTCCAACCAATGACGCCACTCACCCAAGGCCAATCGTACCGCCAGCAGCTCTCTGTTGCCGATGTCATAGTAACATTCTGCAGGACTGAGACGACGAGAGAAGAATGCACAAGGATGAACCTTCCCATCATGGAGGGAACGCTGAGATAGAACTGCGCCAACCCCAACGTCAGAAGTATCAACCTCGACAATGAACTGGGCCTCCGGATCTGGAACCATCAGAATAGGTGCAGAGACAAAACGGGACTTTAAAATGTCAAAGGCTACCTGCGCTTCCCGGTTCCACCTGAAAGACACCTTAGTGGAGGTTAAGGCTGTCAGCGGTGCAGCGATCTGACCAAAATTCCGGATGTAACGCCGGTAGAAGTTGGCAAAACCCAGGAAACGCTGCAGAGCCTTCCGGGAGTCAGGGACCGGCCACTGGGCAACAGCTTCAATCTTAGCGGGATCAGGCTTGATCCCCTCCGTAGAAATAATATGGCCAAGGAACGTAACAGACTCAGCGTGGAATTCACACTTCTCTGCCTTGACAAACAACTGGTTCTCTAGTAACCGCTGGAGAACCCGTCTGACATGCTGGGTGTGTAATTGGAGAGAAGAAGAAAAAACCAAAATATCATCCAAATACACAAAGACAAATTGATTAATCATGTCACCCAACACGCTGTTGACGAGTCCCTGGAAAACGGCTGGAGCATTGGTCAGACCAAACGGAAGAACCAAGTACTCGTAGTGTCCCGAAGGGGTGTTAAATGCCGTCTTCCACTCATCCCCCTCCCGAATGCGCACCAAGTGGTAGGCGTTGCGCAGGTCTAACTTGGTGAAGACCCGAGCTCCCTGTAACAATTCAAAAGCAGAAGACATTAAAGGTAGGGGGTACCTGTTCTTGATAGTAATGTCATTCAAACCTCTGTAATCAATACAAGGGCGCAGGGAGCCGTCCTTCTTCTGAACAAAGAAAAACCCTGCACCAGCGGGAGAGTAGGAATGGCGGATGAGCCCAGCCTGAAGTGACTCACGTATGTACTTGTCCATGGCCTCTCTCTCTGGACCTGAAAGGGAATATAAACGACCCTTAATGCGGAGCGCGAGACTAATGAGCCTATCCAATTCCCGCGGGAGCTCTATGGCCGCGAGCTCATCCAAAATGGCGAAATCCAACCCCTCAAGAAAACGAGCGCGCAGCGCGCTCTCATTCCAGCCGCATGCCGCAGCTAAAGTCTGGAACTGGATAGCATAGTCAGTCACGGAGCTCCTCCCCTGAGACAGTCGTGATAACTGGGCCGCCGCCTCGTCACCCTGAGCAGAGCGATCAAACAATTTGGCCATCTCTTGACTGAAAACCGCGAAAGTGGCACAACAGGGAGCCCGCGATCTCCAAACGGCGATACCCCATTCGCGGGCACGGCCCGAGAGGAGTGTAAGGACGTAAGCCACCTTGGTCTCTTCATTAGCGTAACGCCGGGGCTGCAGAGAAAACACCAGCGAGCATTGGGAGAGAAACGCTTGACAGGCGTTAGGATCGCCATCGTAGACCGGCGGATTGTTGGCATGGGGTTCGGACTCGTGTGACATACCGGTGTGAGGAACGGGACCCCGGCTCGTTGCCTCTTGCTGAAGATCGTCCACCCGTGTGAGGAGTTCGGAGACTCGGGCACTGAGAACTTCCACATCCAGCGCGGTGGTGTTGAGCTGAGTGGCATGCTGCCCGATCAACACTCCCTGTTGTGCGAGAGCTGCGCGAAGCGGACCAGATCCCGCTGAATCCATAACATGGTCAGACTGTTCTGTCAGGAGAAAGCAGGCTGGATTCAGGTGCGGGTAAACTCAAGGCTTTATTCACAAAGCGGAGACAGAGAAGAAAGAGTCACGCTCCACAGGTTTCACTCGCAGTGACAGGATGAACAGCAGATGAGTCACGTTTCACAGGATTCACTCGTAGTGACAGGATGAACAGCAGATGAGTCACGTTTCACAGGATTCACTCGTAGTGACAGGATGAACAGCAGATGCTACTAGGAGCTCTGGGCTTGTAAGAACTAGAGCAGAGAAATAAGCCAAACACACTGGAGCCTGAGGACAAGACACGACAGGGTGAGTACAAAGAACTGCTAGATGATCGGAGCTATTGGAACGAATAACAACAGTCTGACAATAGACAGAGAAACACAGGGAATAATAAAGGGGAAAAAATTAGAAGGACATAGAGAACAGGTGGCAGGCAATTATGGTTAACAACGGGGAACAAGGGAGGCGGGGAAAACACAAACAGGCAGACGTGGTGAGCTGTCACCATCCCAACACACACACCCACACCAAAAAGACAGGTGATTAACCCCGAGACCCGACAGTGAGAGGGCGACCTGAACATGGCTATTACGGACGAACAGTGGGGCCATGCTCAGGTTATGGTTCATTCTTCTTCCATATGCGCCCGTCATGGTCTAATCCAATGTAAGATCCTTCATAGAGTTCATTACACAAATGCAAAATTGTCCAAAATATACCCTAATGTCCGAGACGCCTGTAATAGATGTAACCAGTCCCCTGCCAATCATACGCATATGTTTTGGTCCTGCCCTATACTGACAACTTTTAGGACTAACTTTTTTGACACCTTGAGTAGAGCCTACGAACACACGATCCCTCCCAGCCCTTTGTCAGCCATTTTTGGCATTTCCCCAGACACTGACCTCCCTGTTGCGCTGATGCGAGCCCTGGCATTTACATCGTTGCTAGCCCGAAGGCTGATTCTGCTCAACTGGAAGCTTCCCCGCCCCCCCACACATGATCGTTGGATTATAGAAGTGCTTGACAATCTGAGGTTGGAAAAGCTCAGATCCTCTTTGAAAGGCGCTACCTCAGCATTTCTGGGCACGTGGAGCCCTTTCCTGGGGCTGGTTAATTCTCTCAATCTGTCCCCTGATTTGGAGGTTGGAATCCCTACTTATTTATTTAATTTACTTACCTTTTTTTTTTTTTTTTTTGTGTGTGTGTGTGTCTGTTCTGATGAATGTCTGTTGGTATGCTCGGATTTGTGTGTTTGTCTTCGTTTTTGGCCTGTGTTGGGTTAGTTCGTGGGGTGTGGTGGGGTGGGGTGGGGATCGGGTCCAGGTGTCACTTCGGTCCCATTTTGTAATGTTTATTGTTACCTATACATCTGTCACCTGGTGTTGGGAAAAAATGTAAAATCCACTCAATAAATAAAGTTGGAAAAAAAAAAAAAAGTTTCCTATTTGGGCAATAATGCCGCGTTTCCACTGAAATTACCCGGAACATTTGTACCAGGAACCTTTTTTCCCAGGAACTTTTTTCCCCCCAGACCTGTTGCTTTCTGCGTTTCCACCGCGGTGTAAAGTACTGGGACGATTAGGAAAATAGACTGGTGACGTAGGTCTGCGCGTGTTTCTCAATACAAAGTGCGCTGATTTTGGACGTGCATCTTCGGTAGTTCAGACTTTGTGCATTCCACTCGGGAGTGTGATGTCCGCGACGATGCAAATCTGCAAACAGTAGCGTACTTGATAATATCAGTCAGTTTGCCTTGACTACTGCAATTTTCCTATCTGTATATTTACAATAAAACGAATTATGATATCAAACACCACTGCCTCCTTTCATTTCAGCAGCCTGATCGAGACGGTTCGCAGCACGACGCCCGCGGCGACGATCGTCGTGTCAGGACCACTGCCCACGTATCGACGAGGACACAAAAGGTTCAGTAGACTTTTTGCTTTAAATGAATGGCTGTTGTCATGGTGTAAAGAACAGAATCTGCTATTTGTTAATAACTGGAATCTTTTCTGGGAGCGTCCTAGGCTGTTTCGCGCTGATGGATTACACCCCAGCAGAATCGGAGCGGAGCTGCTCTCTGACAACATCTCCAGGACACTTCGCTCCATGTGACTAGTAAGACAATTCTCTAATAACTATTATGATGAGTTTTGTTCCACCCGCTTAAATGATAAAAGTACTTGTGCTGTAAAAACTATTAAGACTGTGTCTGTTCCCCGAATAGTGAGGTCAAAATATAATGTAGGATCTAGAAAAAATCTCATCGTAATTAAACCAGAAAAATGTAAAGTAAATGAACAAAAACAATTTTTAAAGTTTGGGCTCATAAATATTAGATCACTCACACCCAAAGCAGTTATTGTAAATGAAATGATCACAGAAAATAGTTTTGATGTACTCTGCTTGACTGAAACCTGGCTAAAACCAAATGATTATTTTGGTCTAAATGAGTCTACTCCACCAAACTACTGTTATAAGCATGAGCCCCGTCAGACTGGTCGTGGAGGAGGTGTTGCAACAATATATAGTGATATTCTCAATGTTACCCAGAAAACAGGATACAGGTTTAACTCTTTTGAAATACTTCTGCTAAATGTTACACTGTCAGACATGCAAAAGAAATCTAATGTATCTCTTGCTCTGGCTACTGTGTATAGACCACCAGGGCCGTATACAGAATTCCTAAAAGAATTTGCAGATTTCCTCTCAGACCTTCTAGTTACAGTTGATAAGGCGCTAATCATGGGAGATTTTAATATTCACGTTGATAATGCAAATGATACATTAGGACTTGCGTTTACTGACCTAATAAACTCCTTTGGAGTCAAGCAAAATGTCACCGGGCCCACTCATCGTTTTAATCATACACTAGATCTAATTATATCGCATGGAATCGATCTTACTGCTATAGATATTGTACCCCAATGTGATGATATTACAGACCATTTCCTTGTATCGTGCATGCTGCGTATAACTGATATTAACTATATGTCTCAGCGTTACCGTCTGGGCAGAACTATTGTTCCAGCCACCAAAGACAGATTCGCAAATAACCTGCCTGATCTATCTCAACTGCTATTTGTACCCAAAAATACACATGAATTAGACGAAATTACTGACAACATGGGCACTATTTTCTCTAATACATTAGAAGCTGTTGCCCCCATCAAATTGAAAAAGGTTAGAGAAAAACGTACTGTGCCATGGTATAACAGTAATACTCACTCTCTCAAGAAAGTAACTCGTAGTCTTGAACGCAAATGGAGAAAAACTAACTTGGAAGTTTTTAAAATTGCATGGAAAAACAGTATGTCCAGCTATAGACAGGCTCTAAAAACTGCTAGGGCAGAGCATATCCACAAACTCATTGAAAATAACCAAAACAATCCAAGGTTTTTATTTAGCACAGTGGCTAAATTAACAAATTACCAGACGCCACCTGATTCAAATATTCCACCAACGTTAAATAGTAATGACTTTATGAATTTCTTCACTGATAAAATAGATAACATTAGAAATACAATAGCAAATGTAGATTCTACAGCGTCTAACACTTCAGTTTCATCCATCGCACCCAAAGATAAACTGCAGTGCTTTACAAATATAGGACAGGAAGAGCTAAATAAACTTATCACTGTATCTAAACCAACAACATGTTTATTAGATCCTGTACCCACTAAATTACTAAAAGAGCTGTTACCTGTAGCCGAAGAACCGCTTCTCAATATCATTAACTCGTCGTTATCTTTAGGTCACGTCCCAAAACCATTCAAGCTGGCGGTTATCAAGCCTCTTATTAAGAAACCAAAACTAGATCCTAGTGTACTGGCAAATTATAGGCCTATTTCAAATCTTCCATTTATGTCTAAAATTTTAGAAAAAGTTGTGTCTGCTCAATTCAGCACCTTCCTGCATAAAAATGATCTGTATGAAGAATTTCAGTCAGGTTTTAGGCCCCACCATAGCACAGAAACTGCACTTGTTAAAATTACAAATGACCTGCTTCTTGCGTCAGATCAAGGCTGCATCTCATTTCTAGTCTTACTTGATCTTAGTGCTGCGTTCGACACCATAGATCATGACATACTCATAGATCGATTACAAAACTATACAGGTATTCAAGGGCAGGCTCTAAGATGGTTTAGATCCTACCTGTCCGATCGCTACCATTTTGTTTACTTAAATGGGGTGTCATCTCATTTATCATCAGTAAAATATGGAGTGCCACAAGGATCCGTCCTAGGTCCCCTTCTATTTTCAATATACATGTTGCCCCTTGGTAATATTATTAGAAAATACGGAATTAGCTTCCACTGTTATGCTGATGATACTCAGCTATATATTTCAACGAGACCAGATGAAACTTCCCAATTATCTAAGCTAACAGAGTGTGTTAAAAATGTAAAAGATTGGATGACAAATAATTTTCTCCAATTAAATTCGGATAAGACAGAGATATTAATTATTGGACCAAAAAACACCACACAGAATCTTGTAGATTACAATCTGCAACTAGACGGATGTACTGTTACTTCCTCTACAGTCAGAAATCTGGGTGTTATATTGGACAGCAATTTGTCTTTTGAAAATCATATTTCCAATGTTACAAAAACCGCATTCTTCCATCTTAGAAACATTGCCAAGCTACGAAACATGTTATCTGTTTCTGATGCAGAAAAGCTAGTTCATGCTTTCATGACCTCTAGACTGGACTATTGTAATGGACTTCTAGGTGGTTGTCCTGCTTCGTCAATAAACAAGCTACAGGTCGTCCAAAATGCAGCAGCTAGAGTCCTTACCAGGTCAAGAAAATATGATCATATTACCCCTATTTTACAGTCTCTGCACTGGCTACCTATTAAGTTCCGTATCAGTTACAAATTATCATTACTTACCTATAAGGCCCTAAATGGTTTAGCTCCTGCGTACCTAACTAGCCTTCTACCACGCTACAACCCATCACGCACCCTAAGGTCACAAAACGCTGGACTTTTGGTAGTTCCTAGGATAGCAAAGTCCACTAAAGGAGGTAGAGCTTTTTCACATTTGGCTCCCAAACTCTGGAATAGCCTTCCTGATAATGTTCGGGGTTCAGACACACTCTCTCTGTTTAAATCTAGATTAAAAACGCATCTCTTTCGCCAAGCATTCGAATAATGTATCTCTTAAATTGTGAGTGTAGTTGCATCTGCATTTTTATTCTTTAGCTTGGGTTAAACTAATTTTACTTTGTTGGATCAGCAGCTATGCTAATGATGTCTCTATTTTGTTTCTATGTTTTGCCACGGGATGTAACTAGGATTTACACAAGCTCCAGTCTGGATCCAGAACACCTGAGAAGAGATGATGCTGACCCTCAGAGGACCCCAGATGATGCTAACCTTGAATCAACAAACAGAACTAACAATTATTGCTACATGTGTGACTGCATCCTATAAATTACTATTAATTAATAATATTGATAGTTCATCATCTAGCTGACTACGTCTTGTATTATTATTATTATTATTTTTATTTTTCTAAAATCCTGTCAAACGTGCACAAACTACTAGCTACTACTAAATATTGTAGAAACATAATTTTCTGTAAAGTTGCTTTGTAACGATTTGTATTGTAAAAAGCGCTATACAAATAAACTTGAATTGAATTGAATTGAATTGAATTTTCATTTAAACATAATAACAGCTGCAGAAATGTACTTAGTTCAGGGAAATGTCTACATATACAGCCATTACAATGAAACAAAATATTATATTTGCCTTTTTTATTTTCATTTTAACATATAGATAAATTGAATACAGACCAAAGATAACCTGTTAGATTTACACAAACCGAATAACATTTTATGTTTAACCACTAAAGAGACATCAGAGCCAGGGGCACATATCAGAAGGTCTAGCCGAGTTGAGGCTGCTTCTCGGCGGATAGATGACTACTGAGCTCCCGCTTATCGCATGGAGCTCACGTCTCCGAGATCGGTGAAACACATTTTTAAATAGGTGCTGTCTTTATAAATAAACCACAAATTTGAGTTTTAAACAACCACATTCTCGCCTGAAATACTTTTAAAATTACATTTCATGACACAGTAACAGTAATATTTTGAAAATGATCTGAATAAATGGTGGTTGAAGTCACAATGCTGCGTGAACTCAACCAATCAGGATGTTTAGCGCCCAAGTCCCGCCCCCGAAAGTTCCGGAACTTTGAAAAAGTATTACCTCGCCAGCAGGGACTTTCTGAGAGGCATTTTTTTAACCGGAACTTTTAGTTCCTGGTTCCTGCGGTGGAAACACACCGAGTACTGGGCCAAAGTCCCTAGTTCCTGGGTAAAGTTCCTGCGGTGGAAACGCATCTTAAGTGTCCTAAGTGGGACTTTTATTTAGGAGTTTATTCTCCATCTTCATTTGTTTAAACATTTTAATTGTTTTGGCATTTGTAGACTAATTGAAACACTTGCACTCTTTGCAAAAACTTTAAATCCTTGATTTCAGTTTCAGGTGCTCTGATATAGAAGCACCTTATCTTAGTCTTTCAGCTTTGAAACACCGCACAGAGGAAAACTCATTAAACTGCATTTTTTATATGAATATGTTATCTCTGCTCTGTGAGTGAAAGTATTCTTGAACCCATGATGCTATTTGTAATGCTAGTTGTGTTTTCTTGTTAGGTCACCTTATCCACGTCTTCGAGTCCCTCTGTATCCAGCAGAACTAGAGTGATTCCTGCTTTAGTGGGATGGGGCACACACCACATCCAGATGCCCTTCGTCTTGGACTCAATTGTGCTTCCCAGCGCAAACCCTGATGACGACAATGACTTTAGGCCTGTAATTTCATTCACTTGAACTGCATGATGTTTGCGATGAGAGCTAACCTGTTTGTTTCCCAGCGAGGCGGTTCATCAGGTAGGACTTCCCGGTGCGGTAAAGCCCCACCACAGCCACCACCACCACCGGCTTGTGGATCTTTTCCAGGATCTCAAGAGCCGACTGCTGCACACACAGCTTCCCAGCTGAGTCCGTGTCAATGAAGCACACTGGTTTATTCATCCTCACTGCCAACACATGTGCACACTTTAAACACTTGAAGAACTGCACTATACTAGAAATAAAAAGTTAAGGTGATTTGAGAAATACAAATTAGTCCATCTCAAGTGGTCCAATTGGCTTGACCTTTTTTTAAAGCTATTTTCCTAATTAAAACCACTCAGAGGGAATAGCTCAAAATATGGAATTTCTATCTGTATTTGCACAAAAAAATTTGGATTTACAGGTGCTTACAGAAATATCAATATCTCAGCTCAGGATGATATGTACACTTATTTTCACAACTGAATTAACTCTTTAAGTGCTGAAGTCATTCTTGCCTCTCTGAAGGTGTTTTTCACATGTGAAATACACAAAATTAATGACTCACAACTCAGGGTTCCTGCGGGTCCTTAAAAATTCTTAAAATGTCTTCAAATTTAAGGCCATAAAAAGTCTTAAACTGCACAAGAAAAGTCTTAATTATGATTTCAAGAGGCCTTTAATTCTGTGACAGAAAGCCCATAATTGCGGAATATGGCTTAATGTTACTATTAAACTTTAAAAGGCTATAATTTGATTAAATAAACAAAAACGTTGCATGTTTCAGAGTCTGGTGCTGCACTCAGAGCGCTGCTTTGTGTTCTGCTGTTACCGGGGAAACAGTTATAGGTCCACAGTTCTGAAAGTGCCTCCTGATGGATGATAATGAATGTGCATTTTCAGTTAGCCTGTTGTATTGGGGTTGTTTTTATTCAGACCAATGCAAAAAATGCCCCATGTTTTTACTAGTGGTGGGCCATTGCTGCGTTAACGTGAGACTTTTATCGGGCGATAAAAAAAATATCGCCGTTAATCTATTCTCAAAGTTGGGTGGGGAGCTGGGTCTATACTAAGCAAGCTATGATGACTTTCACCTTGATATTTTATATAACCGACTGGCTGAGGCCAGCCTAAAAAGATGCTCAGACAGTTGACGGGCCACTGCTGCGCATCGTCACGAAAGCTTATCTTTTTTATGTGTTTTTAAGCCTTACCGCTTGTCGATTTGAACATTAAAGCATCAAAACACAAGACGTGGAAAAGCTGAACAGAGTAGCTGGTTACTCGCGCGCTGTGTTCGGTGCGCATGAGAGAGAGAGAGAGAGATCGAGAGCTGCGTATCCCGGACAGCGACACTGAACCGAGCTATCTTCTGCAAAGTTCTCCTCGAAGTCCCTCCTGCACCTGAACGAACAAATACAAATTGCAGTTTGAACAAATAAAAAGATGTGAAAGAGACCAATTCAGTACCGCGGTGTTCTGGTGTTCAGGGCTCACGCAGAGAAAGGCGTCTCAAAACGCTTGAACACCGAATTTGCTTATTTTTGCTCTTGTGCTTATTTTTGCTCTTGTGCCGACAAATACATACAAAATATGTCAAAATATCCACCTTGGAAATTATGCTCGAAAAAACTGTGAGTTATTTCTTAAGTGAAAGTAAACAGTTGAGGAAAAAAATGGGATGTGTATTATATTGGATGCGTTCATCGTCTCTTAAAGTGACCGCGCCTAATTTAGCTATAGCTGCTGTAATGTTAATCCAAGAAAATGAATGAAAATCACTCACTGCTCTTGACTGAATTACTTTTTAGTTTTAACAGTCAAACCAAAAATTATTCCGACACCAGATATAATTTTTGATATAATATAAAATTTGATATATATAATAAAACTGTAATAATGTGAAAAATGTTGAAGGTGTCTGAATAAATGTAGGTTTGATTGTATATTTCATTTTTATATTGAAGACTATCCAGTGCTATTTTACATTTAATTATTTGGTTTCTGTACCTTGACACCTTCAAACTTGAAAAAAAACTTAAACATTGTGTAAATAGCACAAATAAATAAAAATAAATGAACATAAAAATTAAACAATTTCAAACAGGGCCCACTTTTTCAAGCATTTTGTGATGCATTTTGGAAACAGGAGATGAGCCCCTTTTCTAATGCACCACCTAGCTTGATAAACCCCTTTTCAAAGACTTACTGTTTGTCAATTTTATCTGGGTAACACACATATTCTGAATGCCTTCAGCAGAATTCGAATGAGCCATTTTAATCTAGATTAATTTCAAGATCACAGTGAGATTTATCTAGATTAAAATTTTTTATCTATGCCCACCACTAGTTTTTACTAATGCAAACATGAAGAGCTGTAAATGTGAACTAGTGTACTGATAAGAAGATAATTCATTATAAAAATCGAAACAGTAAAATGTCATGGTTCATGGGATCATGATCTCATCTGTGCTTTGTTTTATGTGTGTGTGTGAGTGTGGTGAGGCGGTGAGGCTGATTATCATCATGAGCGATCAGCTCCAGCTCGTTTGCCACGTTATATAATGTGCGTTACCCTGTCTTGTGTTGTCAGATCCTTGTTGTTTGTCCTCTCACTCATGGTCCTCGGCTCCTCCAGTGTGTAGATCTTCAGGTTTCCTTCCTTCTCCTCCACGAGATTCGTCGAGGTTGCTGCCCATATTCGTCCCTGCGCTTCAGTGACCATGAGACCTCAGTGCTCCCTGTATTATTGTTTTCCTTCATTGTTTTGGCATTGTCAAATAAACTGTTTCACATCCGCTCTTGAATCCTGTCTAGTTTTTTCGTGACAGAAGGATCTGACCACACATGGATTCAGCGGAAGCATCTCTGAAGAGCCTTTCTGACCAAGTGTTCTGTTTTTATTTTTCACTCCAGCCTCTCACATTTGCCCTGGTACTCACCTTACTGACTGGCAGAGCAGCGCTATGGGGAACAGTAGTGTGGGAGAATCGACATCCCTGCTGTAGCTCGTTCCACACCCTTAAATCTTAGATCAACAGGTCTGAGGCTGTTGTCGGGTGTAGTTTCGCTGAACAAAGCCTTGTCTAAAACTCTTCCTGGTAAGACTGGAATGGGCGGCCAAAAGCCATGAATGCAAGGCATTATTGGACTCAGGAGCTGAAGGTAAATCTTTTGACATGACACTTGTTAAGATCTTTCATATTCCTATAATCTCGCTTGATCATAGATTTTTGTCAAGGCGCTCAACAGACAGTCGCTGCCTTCTGTGACTCACTCCACTACCCTATGACAGTGATCACGTCAGGGAATCACACCAAAAGGATTTCCTTTTTCTCACTGACTCTCCTGTTGCACCATTTGTGTTGGGTCATCCCTGGATCAATTGTGGCCAGAACTCAGTGTTATGCGTCAATCATGTTATGCGTCTTGTTTTATGTCTGCTTGTCCCTCTGTGTCTTGTTCTCTGTTGCAGGATGAGGTGGTGAACGTGACTAATGTGCCTGCAGAGTACTGTGACCTTAAGGAAGTGTTCAGTAAGTCCAGGGCTGCTTCTCTCCCTCCACATCATCCCTATGACTGTGCTATAGATGTAGTTCCAGATATGTCTCCGCCTTAGGTTATATTCACTTTCAGTTCTTCAAAGGGAGGTCATGGATAAATATTTATGATTATCTGCTGGCCAGGCTCATTCCTCCTTCCTCTTCTCCAGCTGGGGCAGGATTTTTTTTGTCCCGAAGAAGGATGGCTCCTTGCGTCCTTGCATTGACTACCGAGGCTTGAATGACATCACAGTAAAGAATACTTATCCTTTGCCTTTGATGTCTTCAGCTTTCGAGCGGTTGAAAGGAGCATCTATCTGTACTAAATTAGATTTACGTAATACATATCATTTGGTTCACATAAAGGAGGGGATGAGTGGAAGACCACGTTTAATACCCCCAGGGGGCATATTGAGTATCTGGTTATGCAGTTTGGGTTATACAATTCCCCCGCGGTTTTCCAAGCACTCGTTAACAACGTGCTGACAGACATGGTGGATCAGTTCATATATGTCTACCAGGGTGGCATATTGCTTTTTTATTCTTCTCTCCAGGAACATGTTCAGCATGTTAGACAAGTGCTCCAGAGGCTGTTAGAGAATGGGTTTTTTTGTCAAGGCGGAGAAATGCGCGTTTCATGCACAGTCAGTTCCGTTTTTGGGTTGCATCATATCGTCCAAGGGAACGCGCATGGATCCCAACATGATTAAGGCTGTGGTGGATTGGCCAACCCGATTCCCGCAAGAGCCTGAAGAGGTTTCTGGGTCTTCGCCAATTTCTACCAGCATTTTCATTTGCAATTTTAGCCAACTAGCTGATCCTCTGACTCCCTTGACCTCCACCTAGATGGCATTCAGGTGGTCCAGTGCAGCTGAGGATGCATTTTCCAACCTCAAGAGCCGCTTTGTTTCGGCTCCTATTCTCATTGCCCCTGATCCCACATGTCAATTCGTGGTGGAGGTTGACACGTCAGAGGTGGTTATGGGTGCGGTTCTTTCTCAGCGTGCTGCTTCGGATGACGAGGTTCATGCCTGCCATCGATTATCCCCTGCAGAGTGCAATTACGACATTGGTAACAGAGAGTTGCTGGCCGTTAAGTTAGCATTGGAAGAGTGGCGTCATTGGTTAGCATTTGGGTGTTACCTTTATTGCCTGGACCGATCATAAGAACCTTCATCAAGATTCGCTAAATGCCTTAACTCCAGGCAGGCTCACTGGGCACTATTTTTCGGCCTTACGATTTTTCCCTTTCTTACCGTCTGGGTTCCAAGAACATCAAACCCGATGTGCTGTCACATATTTTTGATCAGTCCGAACGCCCATTCTCTCCTGAGTGCATTATACCCAAGAGACCCGTTGTCTCTACGCTCATTTGGGAGAATTATGCAGCCAAGTGATGATATCTCAGATCATTATTTAGTTTTGTGCAAACTTCATATAGCCAAAATAGTAAATTCTACTTCTTGTCACAAGTATGGTAGAACCATCACTTCTACCACAAAAGACTGCTTTTTAACCATGCAAAGCTTTAAAAACGTATAATAGCACTTTGTAATGAATCCTGTATCGTACAGGAAGCCAGTGTAATTTAATAAGCATAGGAGTAATATGCTCTCTCTTCTTAGTACACGTTAAAAGCCTAGCTGCTGAATTCTGAACAAGCTGCAGGCGGGAGAGAGGCCTGACTCACACCCAGATAAAATGCATTACAATAATCCAAACGAGATGACACACAAAAGCATGCACAACTTTCTCCATGTCCTCAAAAGAAATGATTGACTTCAACTTAGATATAGATCTAAGATGGAAAAAAGTATTTTTAGCAACGGCATTAATTTGTCGAAGCTCTGAGTCAAAAATGACACCAAGGTTTTTCACTCTAGAATGATTTTTCCCAGGAAGTAATCCCAGGCAATCAGTGACATCATCCACACATCCCTTTTTACCAAATAAAATAAATTCAGATTTATTATCATTCATCTGAAGAAAATTATAAGCCAACCAACACTTAACCTCATCCAAACATTCATACAGAGACTGAATGGATAAATGATCATTGCACTACAATGGTAAATAAATTTGTGAGACATCAGCATACAAATAATAATGAATGCCATGTTTTTCAAAAATTTATCCTAGAGGGAGCATATAAAGGGAAAACAAAACTGGTCGCAAAATTGAACCCTGAGGAACACCACACATGAGAGGGGCAACAGATGAAGAGTAATTCCCTAGATTGACTGAAAAAGTCCTATCTTTTAAATATGAAGAAAACCATTCTAAGGCTGAACCCTGAATGCCAACATGGTCTCTAAGGCGATCAATGAGAATCTTTTAGTTTTCAAATCAGAGCAGGTGTAAATATATTTTCTAGTCTGTATATCTGTTGGGAACTCAGAAACGAAGACCAGGAGACTCTTGGGTAATCTTCAGCAGGATTCTTTATTGAGAACGGTCTGCGTGGCGCTGCAGTCATCAAGAAGTCTAACTTGTCCTTAAGACATTGTAGTTTTTATACATTCAAGTGGGAGGGATCCATACTGTAAACAAAGCATGCAAATTGAATCAGGAAGGTGCCCGACACTGGCATCTTCCCAGCCTTGATCTCATCAGCATAACAGTGTCATTCAAATGCATAGGTGCTAATTCAATCAGTCTGGCAAGACTGGTGAGGAAGAGCACAAAGACAAAAGGTCATTATCTCAGACTCTTGATTTTCTTGATTTGATCTTCTTGGATATGTCAGCTTTATTACCTACTATTATATTGGAACCTAGATTTAACATTTTATAAATTTGTAATCCCACAGTCCTCCCGTTGAGAGTTCTAATAACTCTCACATAATACAAATTTAAACCTTCAAAAGTCCATTCTATGGCCTATGTTTGTTAACACAAGCCCCATCTTCAGTCATGTAACTTGAAAAGGTTACAGGCACGTATAACTTATTCTGTGTCTTGTCTTAGATTTACTTAGGTGTATTTTTAGAACCATAACTGTTGATACATATGGCATGGATGGTAACACGTTGTACAAACTACATGATGACACAGAAAAAATCATGTAGCATAAGAGTGGAAGTCTTGAAGTCCATGGCGTCTGTATATCCATCTCGTTATGCTGCTGGTTTAGGTTTTTTTCCTCTATGTTCAGAGCATAATCACTCTGCTCCGCGCTCACTGATACCAGAAACACCGCTCTGCCTTCACTCCTTGACTAAAGTATTTGTTTGTATTATTATGTATTTGTAAATTATTTACGTTTGAAATGTTATGTTCATAATGTAGTCTTAAAAATGAATACATAAATAAATAAAATAACGGGAGTTTCAAAGTGGCTTAAGCTATTGTGATGAAAATAACAGTACATTTTCGTCAGTTATTTTATTCAAACAGATCGATGCATTTCTTACAAATTTCAAAATCATTCAAAATCAGATACTGATAATGTAGTAGCACTGTAAGATTACATTTGTTTGAATGCATTATTGCGACAGTGATTGTGTGTGAATGTGCTGTATCAGTTTAAATCATGATTTAACCCAAAAATTATCAGTAAAAGGAACAGACAAACTCCTTGAGAGCCTGTAACATCCCGATGGGCACTTGCAGTCATTATAACCTTCTGATCAACCCATAGCTAAATATGTTTAACATGAATTATTGCTGAATATGCAGTTATATTACGGCCTGTTGTCATGAATTGAAGTCATGATGGCGCACTCTTGGAGTGAGTGAAAACCACGACGCTCAGACTCTTAAAAAAATCCGCTCCTCGCTCCAGTCAGAATCACAGCGCTCCGTTCATACTCTGCTTGGTAGCATGTCTCTGTCAGACTCGCGGGTGGAGGGTTGAGCCCACTCGGAACTACGGGAGCCTGAGTGGAGCGTCAGTGGATGTAAAAAAGAAAACCGATTTTCCTTCAAACAAACCGATGTAAATTACACATTCGAGTTAATCGATAAAATCGATTTATTGCCCAGCCATACTTGCTTTCATATAATTTAAAGGTCCCGTTCTTCGTGATCCCATGTTTTAAACTTTAGATAGTGTGTAATGTTGTTGTTGGAGTGTAAATAATATCTGTAAAATTCTAAAGCTCAAAGTTCAATGTCAAGCGAGATATTTTATTTAACAGAATTCGCCTACAAAAAACGACCTGTTTGGACTACATCCCTCTAGTTCCTGCAGGAATGACGTCACTAAAACAGTTTTTTGACTAACCTCTGCCCACATCAATACACAAAAAGGGGGCGTGGCCTTGTTGTGCTCTGACTGAGAAGAGGATGAGCTGCATTTGTGTTTGTCGCCATGTCGTCGAAACGCTGTTATTCTCATCTTGGAGTCCATCACCTGTGTTTGGCTTCTCAGGGACGCTGTGCTTGGAGATTAATGGTTACAATTTATGTTGAACTCTGTTCCCAAAAATTATAATCCACATGTAAAACTATGTGCAGCACATTTTGCTGAGGACAGCGATTTTCCTCAATCTCAATCAGTTTAATGCCGGATTCGCACAAAGATTATTCTTGAAAGATGGAGCAGTTCCCCCTTTGTCTGGAGAAGGCATTTTTTATGGATTAAGAAAATGGTAAGTGTATTTTATTATTTAAGTTGGTGCGTTTAACAGTTTCTGTAACTTATTATACAAAGGGCAACGCTGTTTAGCTTTGTTAACTATATTTTAGGGCTGTGCAAAAAAATCAAATGCGATTTTCATGCGAATCTCGTCAGTGATTATAAGTACATCTCCAGCAGTTTTCAAAACAAATCCTGCCCACTTGCTTCTCAAAACTAGTCCAATCGCGTTTCCAGGAGGGCCGCGTGGGCTAAGCTACTGTCGAATCACAACACAGGAAACGCTGGCACAATCAGAACTCGTTATGTATTTCTGAAGAAGGGACTTCATAGAACAAGGAAGTCATCAGCCCGTTTTTATGACAGTGAAAACATTGTGTGAAAAATACTGTTTTTTTACATGCGAAACATGAACACGTTATATTGCACACTGTAAACACAATCAAAGCTTCAAAAAAAGCACGAAAAATGGGACCTTTAAGTTAAAAGAAAATTGCAGCCCCATTTAAATGGAGGTGTGTAAAATGTCAGAGTGCAAGATTTGCGTGGCAGGTATGATGCTGTGTGTGATGTACAGCATTTATTCTTATGTTTTATCTTCATTACAAATCTTGTTTGGTTTTATTTTGGATAATTGCATGTAAAAAATAATTTACATTGTAATTCATATGCAAAATGTGAATTAATATTCATATTCAAGTGTTTGTGCGAAAATTATTAATGCACATGAATGACAGGGAGGCGCCCTCTCGATCACTTGATTTTTTTCCTGATAATGAATTTACTTAAAATTGTGGTATCTCACATACATGAAAAATATATCTACAGAAAGCTTGAAATGTCTGTTAAACGAATCAATTCAAAAAGAAAGCCTTATTTAATCTGTGAAGATTGCATTTTTTCTTTTTTTTTTGTCATGTCTGAAACGCATGTGTATTTCCCAAATCTAAACAGCCTATAAAACATGTTCATAGACGGATACTTTACTGATGTCTGGACTCTGTTTGGGATTTAGAAAAACATAAAGAGATTATTCAATATATTGGTTATGAACAGGGCCGACGCGTGCCTATAGGCGAACTAGGCAGCCGCCTAGATAAAAAATTATCTCCGAAGTACAATGACACAAGACAGACTTAATGGACTAGCAAGAATTGCAATTCAGAACGATCTTGCTGAAAAAGCTAAACTCGAGGACGCAATCAAAGCGTTTGCGGCTGCGAAAGCCCGACGCGCACGCTTCTGAAATGTAGGTTATTAGTTCTGTGAATTTGTGTGTTTGTGTGTATCGTTCAAGAAAAAATTGAAACCTCCATTACTTATGAGCCAAAACGCTGTGTGCATATGTTTAGTTTTATTCAGAAATTATATGCAGCCAAGGGTGTAGGTTTGCTTTTGACATTGGTGGGGAGTGGGACATAAACCCAAGTTAAAAAAGTTAAAAAAAGTTAAAGTTTGTCAGCGGCGGCTCAGGATGCTGTTCCAAATCCTCCTGCAACACAGAGTGCCACTTACAAATTTTGTTAACATAAAATCAAATTATATTTGTCCCAAATTATTTTTAATTGTTAATAATGACTTTATCCTAGACTGTAAGATTGTGTATCTTACCGCACAACCTTTTTCTGTCCGTATGCTTTATATAGGGAACTAATAATAGCCATAGTTTGCGCTTTCTCTTTCCGTTTGTTCAAACTCATCGATGCAACTTTGTTAATTCCTGAAGTGAACTTCTATACTAACTGTTTTGGACTGCTGTCTTGAATTGGGTAAAATACCCTTGAGTTGCTCTAATCGCGGCGCTTTGCTTCTTCTCCGGTGAACTATTACATTCGCCATCTATTAAATGCATGTCCTTGAAAGCACAGTTTTCTACATAAAACTTTAATTTAACTTATTAGGTAATATCAATAGTATGACGTTTCAGATGCATAGAAAATTACAAAAACATATACATATATTTAATTGTTTGAATAAAAAGTATTGCTAAAGGGACAGTTTGGCACTCCCTTGGATATTGGTAGGGACACGTCCCTGGCGTCCCCCCCAATTCTACGCCCCTGTATGCAGCTATTGCATTTTGTACTTTTTTCCTGTTGCAGAATGAAAAAAAAAATCTGAAAACATGCTTGCACGTTTTTATTTTAGTGTGATTTTATAGATAAATAAAACATTAATTTGTTTACATGCATCTTAAGGATACCTAATTGTGAGCGTGAGGTGGGGGCGGCAAGATTGTGCTCTGCCTAGAGCTGCATTTGAGCTTGCGCCGGCCCTGGTTATGAATAGGCTACATTCTGTGAGAATTTATATTTCATAGTCTAAAAAATATTGTTTAGACAAAACAAAATAAAATCAATGGTTGCATCTTTTTTTTTGAGTTAAGGCAACTTCCTCTGAAATTAAGTTATAATAACTAATAAACTATATTGCGCTATACAGTAGTCAACATTTAAAGTGGATCAAAACCTTTCTTCAAAGTTGTCCTAAAATCAAAATGACGAGTCCTATCTAAACCTGCTAAGCAAGTTTGAAACCCTCATAAGACACTGTCCATATGAAAGAGCAAGAGATTCACACCTTTAATTAGATCCCCACAAGCTATACAGAACTACCCCCCAAAAAAACAAGGAATGGTGTGTTTTCATGTTACAGGGTTGAAACATGCCTGCACTGTTATTGAAAATCATTGTTATTTGTGAACGTAGCATTTGCGGAAGGCGTTAAGACCAAGCGGAGTCTCCTGTCAGCTGCTCCCGCTTCACAGCGAGCGAGACTCATGCAAACTGACCCAACATTTAGCAAGGCAGGAAAACATTCAGTCTGCCTGAAGGAAGACATATTTCATTAAGCTAATGCTGTTAAATAGAGAGTTAAATAGAGATGGAGAGAGAGAGAGAGAGAGAGAGAGAGAAAGAGAAAAAAACTACTGTAGGCTATTTTTAAACTAAAGTACAAATCCAAACAACAGAAGCAACCCACAATCTATAAGTGTTCTTTCATTAAAGTATGCATTTTATTTATTCACAGGCTATATGGTTGAAATAATATTTTAGTTAAAAACTTTAAGTTCCATTGTTTAAAAAAATGTTTCATAGACCTTCAGTTGTTATGCTTTAAAATCCAATGCCATTTGTAATTTTACAGTATGTTCACTTCCAAAACACTAACCTTTAAAGTCACAATTCTATAATGGTCCGAATTACTCAGGCCGATGGCATTTTTTAATGAAATTATTTTATTATTTTATATTTATTATTTTATAATTGTAGCCTACATAAATAGGTGAAGCAAAATAAATATTTGGATCGTCCCTTATTTTTTCCCTTATTTTCTTAAAGAATAAACACTTATTAAACATATATATATATAAACATGATAACATATTATTAATTCATAGAAATTATTTAAGCTTTTTTTTACTTGAATTTCAATACTATTAAACTGACTTTAAAATCTCAAGGAGTTAATAAGTTAAAAAGGATAAAATGTCACAGCTGCTCCAGAGCGCATGAAGTGAATGTGCTGCACAGCCTTTTTTAGATGGAATGAAAAAAAAAAAAAACTCGATAGCCTAGATTAGGCCCAGACTCTGTTCCTAAACAGTGTTGGGGTGTAACCAGTTACTTAATAATAGTAATTGAATTACAAAATAAATATAACTGTAATTCAGCATAACGCGGACGGAATATGCCACATTTTCGACGAATAAATCAAAAGTAGGTCAGTACACTTGAATCAAAACGAGATATGGGAGTGTCTGTGAATATTAAGCCGCAAAATCACACTCTGTGAATCCTGCACGTTCTGCATGTCTGTGGAAATCAGGCGCTGACTGGCCATCGGGAGAACCGGGACAATTCCCGGTGGCCTGGCAGACGATTTGGCACTTTATTTTAATATTGTTATTGTATCATTTCATGACGAATGTACTGAAGCAATTATTTCCAAATCCGCCATTCGATAATTAAATCTCTGATAAATCATGAATCGGTTAGTAATGACTTGCAATAGTTGGGCGTGCGTGCTCTCCGTGCCTGCGCCAAACGGTCTGTATAAGATCAGACTCAGAGTAATCAATGCAAGACTCGAGAGAGTGGAGTGGACTGTGGAAGTGCACAGCTGGAGCAGAGAAGCAAAACTACTGTTCAGGGTTTCAAGTGCAGGTCAGTTTCATCTGTAAATATGCTATTGTACTTGTGTCTTTGTTTACTTAGTCAAGCAGCAGCAGCACATCACACTCACTCAAAATACTGTATAAATGACAGCATTATTATCTATTGTAATGTTACTGTAGTAATTTAGCAGACAAATAATCATATTTTATCATTGGTTTAGGGGGAGCTATTGCAGACAAAAACACAACCCTTAGGAAAATTAATGTAGCCTATGGTATGGCACTAAACGTGGTTTAACCATGGAATTTGTAGTAAAAATAAATACGTGTTAGTGGTAATTAATTTGCCACAAAACAAAAATGCACTTACAAAAACATGGTAAAAGTCAAATAAAAATCTTCAGTAATAAAGTCATGAGAGATATGGATAATGGAAGAGATTTCCCAGCCTACTTTTTTTTCAAAGTCCCTCATGGAAATTAATGGTGCAGACATGCGGTTTCATTTACTACACATAGGCCTAGTGAAGCTCGCAGTGTTTTCAGCCTCTGCTGCCTCAATATATGAGTACCTGAACACAAACATAATCTCTAGAACTGCTGTGAGTCACTTCATGAGTATTTTACTTATTTTGAGGAAATATCATCATATCATACACAAAGAGACAGCAGTGTTTCAAAAAGGCACCAACGTTTCAGGAGTTTAGTACACAAAATAGGACACATGCTTATTAGATAACCTTATTTGAGTTGATGTATGTCTTTTTTTTTAGATGCAGTGTTTCCTGTAGTTATGCAAAGATTTGGTTTCAAAAACAGTATCTATAAACTACTTTGATTTTAAATTTAAGTGATGAAGGATGGTGAAAGTCTGACAGTATTGAGCACTACTGTAAGGTTAAACCTGCATGGTGTAAATGTTTGAAAATGATTAACATTTGCAAATAAATATTCATTAGAAATTTAGAAAAGTAATCAAAAATTACTCAAAAGTATTTAGTTACATTATTAAAGTAATTAAAAAAGTTACAGTACTATTATATTTTAAATAGGGTAACTTGTAATATGTAACCTATTACATTTCCAAAGTAACCTTCCCAACACTGTTCCTAAGTATATAATACTTAAAATTACTGTTAACCCACGATAACAAATTTTAACGGATTAATCACCTATTTTCATTTGCTGCATTTTTTTCCATGCTAAAAAATGAATTAAGTTTGTGAGAGGAAAAAAATATGCTGTATGTCTTGTATAAATAGAATTTTAACGGATTAATCAACTATTTTCGTTTGCAGCAAGTTTTTTTTTAAAAAACGCTTATAAATTAAGTTTGTTAGAGGAAAAATATATATATAAGTCATGTATAAGTTGCATTTGATTACATTTAGAAATAATGGCTGTCCTAATAATGTTATATTGTACCAACAGGATATTTTTCCCTTAACAAATTTATCAGAACAAAACAAGAATTAAAAATATATACTTCTAATGGATAAATATAATTGCAGTATATAATAATATAAGCTTAGCTTATAACAACAACAAAAAAATAATAATAATTTAAAGCTATAAGGTAAGACTGGGATCTCTAATTTTCTCACTCGGGAGAAATCCTAACGTTTCCATGTTCATGATGTTGACCATTTGAAGCTTAACTATTATTCATGAGGTGAAATAGGCTTTGTTGTTCACGCGTGTTTCAGTATCGATGGAAAAAAAAATCATAATTAGCAATATGCCAAAGTGGACCGCCACGCTGGATGTCACGGTGAACGGCTGCTGTTTCCAGTGAATATGTGCACGAGGCACCAGTGCAATCAAACAGCTGAAACAGAAAATACACACAAAATACACAAAATTCAAAAATGCAAAGTGTTAGCAGTTTGAAAAATCAAGAATAATAACAGAGTTAATAATAATTACTGCTAAATGCTGGACCGTTCTCATTTTGCTCTGCATATAGAACCTGAAGATTTTTTTTAAACCAAGAATGAACCGAAATGAAAACATAGCCATGTGTGTACACACACACAAACACACACACACACGCTGCAGCGGTAATACCCATTTAGGTTGTCTACCTATTGTATGTTAAACCCTATTCCATCTAAACTCCTAAAAGAGGTGCTTCCAGAAGTCATAGATCCTCTTCTGACTATTATTAATTCCTCATTGTCATTAGGATATGTCCTCAAAACTTTCAAACTGGCTGTTATTGTCACGATCATCAGATGGAGTGCCCATGAACTTCAGTAGAGGGCACTCCACTCAGGACCATTCCACCTATCAACCACCAGATGTCACTTGGACACTAGCACCTCTCATACTGTTGCACCACACCCGAACTACATTACCCAGGAGTCACTGCATCACAATCACCTTGCCACACCTGCACCTCATTCATCAGCCAATTTCCATGCCACACCTGCACCTCATTTACACACACATAAAAGCAGCACACTCACTCTCACTCACTGTGAAGTCTTGTCTAACCTGTCTGACATTTCTGAGCGTTTTTCCTAGGGTTTGTTCTTCCTGTGTATGATCTTGGATTGTTTAAACTGACTCTGATTCTCTGCTGCCTGCCCTGATCGCTGCTCGTTACCATTTATGATTCTAGTCAGCCTATCACCAATCCAGCCTAACCACAGATCCAGTTGACCAGCTGTTAAATCTAAGGCAAGGAGATCAATCTATTGAGGACTATGTTCAACAGTTCTGTGAGTTGGTATATCGAGTTCTTCTAGACGATGAAGTCTTGTTTAAGGATTTATTCCGTTTTGGAACCAGTAAAATCATGGTTACCTAGAGGGGAGTCTAATGGCAGCTTAAGGGACATAATGGACTTTGCACTCTTATGTGGTTCTCCTTTCACTGTGGGAGAGGCAGAGGACTTTAAAGCCCCAAAATCACCGCACAAGATGGCCACCAGCCCAGCGCCGCTTCACTAGATTGCAGCCTCAGTTGAATTTCCAGAGTCAAGTCAGGTCCCCATCGACTTTCAAGTCACAGTGGATCTTCAGGAACCAAGTCAAGTCACAGTCGATCCTCATAAGCACAGCCAAGTCATCAACAACCTTCATGAACTAAGTCAAGTCACAGTTGATCTTCATGAACTAAGTCAAGTCACAGTTGATCTTCATCAACCCAGTCAAATCACCACGGACCTACCAGAGCCTTGTCACGTCTTATCCAAACTCCCAGAGCCTCGTCACGTCTCAGCCGCACTTCCAGTGCCCTGTCAGATCTCAGCCGGACTTCCAGAGCTCTCGTCCTATCCTGTCATGGCCATGGAGGCCGTCTATGAGCTCTCATTCGTTCCGGTCATGGCTACGGAGGCCACCCACCAACTCTCTATGTGTCCTGTCGCAGCCACGGAGGTCCTCCATGAACTCACCGCCTGCCCTGTCACGACCACGGAGGCCAGCTACCATGTCATCACGGCCAGGGAGGCCGCTATTAACCTGTTTATGTTCTATGGTGACCTCTATGACCATTCTCTTAATAAAGTTTCTGCACATGGATCCGAACACCTCTGACTCCTTGTTACAGTTAAGCCTCTCATCAAAAAAACACAACTTAACCCCAAATAACTAGTTAATTATAGACCGATTTCGAATCCTTTCTTTCCAAGATACTACAAAAGGTAGTATCCTCACAATTATATTCCTTCTTAGAGAAAAAATGGTATCTGTGAGGATTTCCAGTCAGGATTTAGACCGTATCATAGTACTGAGACTGCTCTCCTTAGAGTTAAAAAACTCTATCTGATCTTGGTTGTATATCTCTATTATTGCTATTAGATCTTAGTTCTGCGTTTGACACTATTGACCACAATATTATTTTGCATAGACAAGAACCCTTTGTTGGCATTAATGGATGTGCATTAGCATGGTTTAAATCATGCTTATATGACCGTCATCAATTCATAGCAGTGAATGAAGAGTATCATATTGATCACAAGTGCAGTATGGAGTATCTCAAGGCTCAGTACTAGGGCCGTTACTATTCACACTTTACATGTTACCCTTGGGAGATATCATCAGGAAACACGGTGTTAGCTTTCACTGTTATGCTGATGATACTCGGCTCTATGTTTTTTCATGGCCCAGTGAAACATACCAATTTGAAAAACTAATGGAATGCATAGTCGATATAAAAAACTGGATGACGAGTAATTTCTTACTGCTAAATTCTGAAAAAATGGAGGTGTTTATTATAGGACCTAAAAACTCTGCATGTAATAACCTAGAATGCTGTCTTAGACTTGATGGCTGCTCTGTCAATTCTTCATCATCAGTGAGGAACCTAGGTGTGCTATTTGATAGCAATCTTTCCTTAGAAAGCCACGTTTCTAGCATTTGTAAAACTGCATTTTTCCATCTCAAAAATATATCTAAATTACGGCCTCCATGCTTTCAATGTCAAATGCAGAAATGTTAATCCATGCATTTATGACCTCAAGGTTAGATTATTGTAATGCTTTATTGGGTGGTTCTGCACGCTTGTTAAACAAACAACAGGTAGTCCAAAATGGAGCAGCTAGAGTTCTTACTAGAACCAGGAAGTATGACCATATTAGCCCTGTTCTCTCAACACTTCACTGGCTCCCTATTAAACATTGTATAGATTTTAAAATCTTGCTTATTACTTTTAAAGCCCTAAATGGTTTAGCACATCAGTATTTGAATGAGCTCCTTTTACATTATACTCCTCTACGTCCGCTGTGTTCTCAAAACTCAGGCAATTTGATAATACTTAGAATATCAAAATAAACTGCGAGCGGCAGATCCTTTTCCTATTTGGTGCCTAAACTCTGGAATAACCTACCTAACATTGTTCGGGAGGCAGACACACTCTTGCAGTTTAAATCTAGATTAAAGACCCATCTCTTTAACCTGGCTTACACATAATTCCCTAATATGCTTCTAATATCCAAATCCATTAAATTATTTTTAGGCTGCATTAATTAGGTAAACCGGAACCAGGAACACTTCCCATAACACCTGGTGTACTTGCTACATCATAAGAAGAGTGGCATCTATGCTAATATTAGTCTGTTTCTCTCTTATTCCGAAGTCACTGTAGCTACCAGATCCAGTCTGTATTCAAATCAGAGGGTCACTTCAGTCACCCGGATCCAGTACGTATCCAGACCAGATGGATCAGCACCTAGAAAGGACCTCTACAGCCCTGAAAGACAGCAGAGACTAGGACAACTAGAGCCCCAGATACAGATCCCCTGTAAAGACCTTGTCTCAGATGACCACCAGAACAAGAACACAGAAAACAGATGATTCTAATGCACAATCTAACTTTGCTGCAACCTGGAATTTAACTGCTGGTTTCGTTTGGTCAGAGGAGAACTGGCCCCCCAACTGAGCCTGGTTTCTCCCAAGGTTTTTTTCTCCATTCTGTCACCGATGGAGTTTTTGTTCTTTGCTGCTGTCGCCTCTGGTTTGCTTAGTTGGGGTCACTTCATGTACAGCGATATCGTTGACTTGATTGCAAATGATTGCACAGATACTATTGAAATGATAAACTGAACTGAGATGATGACATCACTGAATTCAACGATGAACTGGCTTTAACTGTCATTTTGCATTATTGACACACTGTTTTCCTAATGAATGTTATTCAGCTGCTTTGACGCAATCTTTTTTAAACGACCAAATTCCTTTCCAAGGAAGTTATTACAAACACTCGAAGGTTTAAAGTGAGTTTTGAGTAAAAATTTACTAATAATTTCATAAATTGTCTGATGTAGCTTGATGCTAACGTTAGCTCTAATGCTACTAATAGCAGGTGCATTTCTTCTTCATTATGCATTTCTGTCACAATAATTCACGTAAGGTCGTAAGAAAATGTTTTGTTGTATTTTTATAGTAAGACTTTTGATAAATAGGGCTAAATGCATACTAAGATTAAAGTGAGATTGCAGCTTTGTGTCTTTGTAAAGCCTGAAAAACCACAATAAAGGCTAATAAAGATGGAATAAAAACAATAGAATAATGATAAAAGAATAATGCAGATAATGTGTCATACCTGACGGAGGTGTGAAAGACTCGTTTGGTGAGAATAACAGAACCATGAATCGGGGAGTTTTCAAAGCCAACACACATACAGAGAGCACAGGAATGTTTACATGTGAGATCTTACAGAGATGAAAAGTGCCATAAATCAATCTGATTAGCCTTCTCTAAAAACACACATGACATGGCCTTAGAAAATATTTCATAAAATTTACAGTTTTACAGATTCGATTATGAAATTTTTAACCCCTTACCAGTCACCCCCCATTTTTGGCATGGAGACAGAAATGATATACCCAAAATAAAAAAGTTTCTGCTCATGATTCTTTCGGACTAGATACATAATCAACATTTGTTCACAAAGCTGACACTTCAAAGTTTACTGTTCAGAATCAGAATCACTGTTATGATAATTAGGGATGTCCAGATCCGATCAGGTGATCGGAAATCGGGCCCGATCGCGTGGTTTCAGACTCGATCGGAATCGGACATTACCTCCCGATCAGGACTCGGATATATATATATTCTCATTAATTTTTAACACATCTTTTGTTATGCGGTGGCACAGAGTTAGACCCTTTTGACTCAGAAACAGCAACGTGTGCGCCATGACATCACTTTGTTTTCAAGAGCTGGTGTGAATAAATATAGATTCAAACTCAAAGAGACATGATAGTTTGCGCATGACCTGATATTTCATTCGGACCCAGGATACAGCGAGATGAACATCACATAGCGCTAAACTCTCATACAGTGTGTGTTTCATTCGTACTCAAAGCCGGAGCACGCTCTCGCACTGATATCAGGATATTCCTAATATGGACAAAAGCGTCCAGCTATGCTGTGGTGCTCACAGGAAAACAGAAACTTATGCAAACACGAAGACATTAATATACGACCGCGACAATAAATTGTTCTTCAAGTCATCTCCAGCAGGTGATAAATAAAGTATGAACAATGCAGTGCTGATTGACATAGTACTTATTACAGTATAGAAACTATTCTGCATTATTATGTGATAAACAGTGTTTGTAGTATATAAACAAATCATTATTATTTGTTATTGTCCAGCATTTATAGATTTCTAAGCCAATTAAAAGCTAGAAATTAGAGAAAAAATAAAGCTGCCTATACTACCAGTCAGAAGTTTTTGAACAGTAAGCTTGTTAAGGTTTTTTTTTTTTTTTTTTTTTTTAAGAAGTCCCTTCTATTCACCAAGCCTGCATTTATTTGATCCAAAGTACAGCAAAACAGTAAGATTTTGAAATATTTTTACTAGCCTATTTAAAATAGCTGTTTTATATTTGAATATATTTCAAAATGTAATTTATTGAAGATCCTGGATCTGTTTTTTCGCTCTTCTTTATTCTTTTTTTATGTATTATAGAAGTATCAGATCGGGACTCGGTATCGGCAGATACTCAAAATCAAATGACTCGGACTCGGACTTGAGGACAAAAAAACCTGATCGGGACATCCCTAATGATAATAGACTGTTATGATAATAGAGATATATAAGCTCAAACATAAAAACTAAAATAAAAATATTAAAAATATATTTTTTATATGTATTTTAAAAATTGTTGATTTAGGATATAAGTTTAAAAACACAGTGTAGCTAAAGCCAAGAGTCTTCCAAAACTTAATTAACGCGCTATATAAATAAAGGTGACTCGACTTGACTTGACTTGACTTGACTTCCAATGTGGCTTGCCACCCAGGAATTGGACGTACTAGTTTCCTGGTTAACAATGATTCTGGTGGCATTCCATGGCTCATGACATCCGAGATTATGTTTTGGCCTGTTCAGTCTGTGCTCGGGGTAAGACTTCCAACTGTCCAACAGAGGGGTTGCTCCAACCGCTGTCTGTCCCTTTGAAACCCTCTTCCCACATCGCACTCGATTTCGAAGGTGGCTTATTTTATTCCCCTGCCTAAATTACATTCCACCAAGGAGACAGCGGTTACTTTTGTAGATCACGTCTTTCGCATTCATGCCTTCCTGATAGACGTGGTTTATATTGTGTTATTGATTCTAGTTGTCTTTTAACATCATTTATGACTATGGAATAAAGGATTGTACTTTTCTATATGGATTCACATCTCAGTGTCTTGTGATTGGGGGAAGGGGGAAACAAATTTGTGTGCCCCGTTTTTAGGGGTATTTTCCCAGCGGTGTTAATGTTGGGGTGGCGTAGTCGTGATTCATTACAGGGCTATGAATGTTAGCTCCAACACCGCCCGTACCGCTTGCATTGCCACAATCTGGCGTAGTCGGCAGGGTTTCTTCTCTTTCCCTATATACTGACCTGAGATGTGGATATTGGTAATTGCATTGTTGTGGTTTTGTAATTATTTTTTCTCTCAAAAGCAAAACAGCAGTGTTCATCTGGGCTGGGAGAATGTGTTTTCTTTCGTAGTAAGCTGAGGATCCTCTGGATGCATGATTTTTCTTTATTCTAAATTGTGGCAAGTTCTCTTTTATTGTGGGATTTAACCATGAAAGAGGAACTGCAGGAACTAAGAGAATTAGTAGCTAAATTAAGAGCTGACAATCTGAAGTTGCGTCAGGAACAAGCCCTGGCCGGTTCGCCTGGTCCTAGTAGTGACCTTCCCAGAATACCTGGGCTATCAGTAGGTGCATCTCAACCTGTAGATACCGGCCCAATGCCTGAGCGTTTCATATGTATACCTAGGGACAGAAAGTGTCCAAAGTTTAATGGTAGGTCAGACATAGGGATCAATGAGTGGGTTGAAGAGATACAGGCTTGCATGTGGGCGCGGCATTTATCTGTGGCAGACCAGTCCTTTTTCTTATTCGACCATTTGGAGGGGGAGGCATGCGAAGAAATTAAATACCGGCCCGTTAGTGAACGGGAAGATCCCAGTAAGATTATCTCTGCTTTAAAGGAACTTTATGGGTGTACACAATCGTATGTGGCCTTACAGGAGTCTTTCTTCTCCAGAAGGCAGCAGGAGGGCGAGACACTGTTGGAATTCTTCCTTGCTCTCATGGGTCTGCTGGAGAAAGTAAGGCAGCAGTCCCCAGTCATGTTGCCAAATGCAGAGGTACTTTTGCATAACCAATTTGTTGAGATTGTTCTTGACAGTGCTCTTCGTTGTGAATTAAAGCAATTGGTACGTCGGCAGCCCGCGGCTACACTGCTGGATGTTCTTAGTGATGCTCTTAGGTGGGAACGTGAGGGTATCTCTGGAGGGGCAAGAAGTCGAAGCCACTCTGTTCCGTTAGCTCATGGTTTTCAATATGGGGTGCAGGGTGGGGTGTGACCACGGACAGATAGGTGTTCCCCGCCCTCAGAGATGAGTGAGCTTAGGGAAATGTTGAAGCTGCAGCAGGGGCAGCTAACACAGCTTGCCCAGAGTGTTGCTAAATTGCAGAATGCACCTGGTAACGTTCGGCTGGCGCGGGCTGGGTCTTTTATGTGTAGGAGATGTCAAAAACCGGGCCATTTTGCAAGAGATTGCCATGGAGAACATATTCCTACCCGCTCGCCGTTACCTGACCAAACAAACACTAGGACGCTGGGAGAGGCAACCGCAAACCGGTGCGACCTTGATGAAACTAGTGCCCATCAAGCTGTTGAGCCACAGCACGGTTGGGGAAAGCGTAGGCTTGGGTGGTGGGACTAGAGATGATTCAGGGTCACACTGGATCCATGGTTTCTACCATTATGGAGAGTTGTTTCGAGGACACTTTGAGCCATGGAGTCAGGACCATCTTAAGACTTGTCAGTGGTTGCAGCTTAGGACTGTCCATACCCTACATAGGTTATATGATGGTCGTATAGGTGGACATAGAGCTGTGTGGGAACGTAGAGCTGTGTGGGAAGTTGGACGTAAAGCTGTGTGGGAAGTTGTTCTCCAAATGTGGAGTGTTGCTAGTCCGGAATCCTCCTGGCGGCACCGGTGTTCAGGCCCCTGGGGTGTTGGGTATTAACGTATTGGGCCAAGAGCTTTTTGTATAGCATGGACCCTACCTTTTTGAGTCTCTACCGGTGTCTGCGGCGCCCAGTATAATTGTCCAAGCATTGCAATGCTGCCACCGGGCCAATATTCAACCCTCTCTGGAGCGCACAAGTAGGGTGAAGGTACGTGGTCCCCGGGCTGATCGGATTCCAGGGGGCATGATTAAATTTGTAGCTGCCACCTGCTCCGAACGGTATTCCAGTTGCATTGCACTTTTTGAACCGCCGGAGTTTGGCCTGCCGGTTGGGCTTTTAATTTCCCCTTCTCTAGTTCAAGTAGTCAAGGGTACTGTTTACGTCCCCATTGTGAATGTGGGAACTACCGATGCAGTATTGTTCCCTCGTTGGGTGATTGGTTCTCTGACTAACGTGTTTGTTGTTAGTTTACCTCCTGGAGTGTCCGAGTTTAGGCCAGGAGTTGTTTGTTCAGTCTCTGCTCAAATGGCCGTCTCATCTGGGCAAGGACTGCTGGATACAGTGGGTCTATCTCATTTGCTGGTAGGAGCTCAGGGGGAGGTTAAGGCCCTTCTATGTAAATATCAGTCAGTGTTTTCCACTTTTGAGGGAGATGTGGGGTGTACAGATTTGATTTCCCATGACATTCCCCTTCTTGATGATGCCCCCATTCGGCAGAGATATCGGCATATGCCTTCATCCATTTATGAAGCCGTGAGAGTACATATTAACCAGCAATTAGAGACTCAGGTGATACACGAAAGCTGTAGTCCATATGCTTTGCCTATTGTGCTCTTAAAAAGAAGGATGGCAGTATGCGCATGTGTGTAGATTATCGACACCTGAACTCTAAGATGAGGAAGGATGCATTTCCCTTGCCTCGTATTGAGGAGTCCCTGGATTCGTTAACGGGCGCCCGTTGGTTTTCTACCTTAGATTTAACCAGCGGGTACAACCAGGTGCCCGTTACTGAGCAGGACAAGCATAAGACTGCTTTAGGCACCCCATTCGGTTTATTTAAGTGGAAAAGAATGCAATTTGGGCTCTGCAACGCCCCTAGTACATGTCAGCGACTCATGGAGCGCTTGTTTGGAGATCAGCAGTGTCATTCTTTATTTTTGTATTTGGATGATGTTATTGTATTTTCTTCTTCTGTTAAGCATTTGGAATGACTAGAAGTTGTGTTAGGACGACTAGAGCGGGAGGGCCTTAAAGCTAAGTTGGAAAAGTGTGTATTCCTTCAGTTGGAGGTATTTGGGCCATGTAATTTCCTCCGACGGGGTGTCCATGGATCCTAGTAAAATCCAGGCAGTGGCCCAATGGAGATGCCCCTGTAATGCTACGGAGTTGTGCTCATTCCTTGGCTTTGCTAGTTATTACCGCTGTTTTGTGGAGGGGTTTGCCAAGATTGCAGCCACTCTGCATAAGTTGGCAGTGGAATTTTCGGGTGTTAAACCTAGGCCCAGAAAGTCGGTAGGAGCAGGGTTTATGACTGCTTGGAGTAAAAAGTGTCAGAATAGCTTTTATGAGTTGAAGAACAGGACGGGAAGGTTCGTCCAATCGCATACGCCAGTCGCAGTCTTAGGCACAGTGAGCAATATGTCCAACTATAGCTCCATGAAGTTGGAGTTTTTGGTGCTCAAGTGGGCCATGACTAAAAAATTCAGAGAATACGTGCTGGGCAGTCGGTGTGTGGTCTTTACAGACAATAATCCACTGAGCCATCTGTCCATGGCAAGGCTGGGAGCTACGGAACAGCAATGGGCTGCCCAGTTGGCTGCATTCAACTTCCAGATCCGTTATAAGTTAGGGAAAAGTAATAAGAACCCTGACGCACTGTCCCGACAGAATCCTCTGGGGAATGGAGTGTTGGGTGGATTAGTCCCAGGAACGGAAGTGCCTGCTGTGTTACAGCAGGTGTGGGAAGCCGAGCCAGGGGTTGAGGTACAACGATCAGCAATCACTATATTACCAAGTTATGTGGGGGAGGATTTTGTGCAACTGCAGTTAACAGACCAGGTTATCTCTGAGATTTTGCCTTTTTGGAAATGAAAGAGCCATCCGGGGGTGGACGAATGTCAGCAGATGTCATCAGTGGGATCAACTGGTGGAGCGAGACCAGGTACTATATTATAGAGTCTATTGTCCTAATGGGGGGGGGGGGTTGCAATAGTTATTTCCTGCCGTGCTGAAGCATAGGATGTTGACAGTTGTTGACACACCAGGGCATTGAGTGAACTACTGAACTGGTCCGACAGCAGTTTTACTGGCCCGTTTTTGCCTCGGCTGTTGTCCTTTGTTTCCAGGAGTGTGAAAGGTGCCAAGTTGCTAAAGACACACAGCCAGTACCTCAGAGCTTTATGGGTCCCCTTTTGGCGTCAAGACCAACGGGCCGAAACCGAGTCCCAGGTTTTGGTTAATGAATGGTTTTATAAATTTGGCATCCCAGGGCATGTGCATTCGGACCAGGGATGTAATTTCGAAGCTCTACTGATCCACCAGCTTTGCGGATTGTATGGCGTGGAAAGATCGCGCACGACCCCTTACCATCCAGCTGGAAACGGCCAGTGCGAGCATTTTAACCGGACCCTGCATGATTTGTTGCGCACTCTGCCAGCATCTAGGAATAGAGATTGGGTTGCATGTCTGCCCCAAGTTCTCTTTTATTACAACACCACCCCACATCAATCCAAGGGTGAGACACTTGATGTCCAAGGGTGGATTTGTTGATGTTTTGGACAGGAACCATGATTGCCCGTGGATTTCCTGTTGGGTAGGGTACAGGAACCAGTGGCGGGCAATGTGCACGAATGGGTTCGGGAACACCAAGCCAGGTTACAAGTGGCTTTCGGGAGTGCACGAGAGCATTTAAAAATGATAATGGGGAGACGTAAAGAACGACATGATCAGCGGGTCCGTCATGTACCCTTGGTGGAAGGGAAGTTAGTTTACTTAAGAGTACAGGGCCACAAGGGCCCCCATAAGATTCAGGACCGGTGGAGCCCGATTGTGTATCAGGTGGTGTGGGCTGCTCCCAAGAAAGGCGGCGGGTCTATTCCATTGCAACGAGGGGTGATTTGAGTAAGGTAAAGAATGTACATCGCGTATTGCTTAAAAGGTGACTCCAAAGGGGTGTTTTGATGAAACGTCTTTAGGGGAACAGTTAGAGCCCCTAGTGTAAGGACCGGAAGAGGAAGAAGATGAAGGATCAGACTTGGTCGGCGTGATACCCAGAGATCCAGCTACATGGGGTGGGTAGCCGGAGGGAGTAGGCCGGCTCATGCAAACTGGATTTCAGCCCCTCTGGGGTGTTTTAGATGGGGGCCTGTCTGGACCAGTAAGCTCTTCGCGTGAGGCAGGGAGGGAAGCAGCCGGTCTTATACTGGGTGCGGTTCCTTTTGGTGGAGGGACAGTCGGAGGACAGAGAAACTCCAGTACGATGAACAGGGCGAGTAACGGCTGGTTATAATTCCAATCATTAACATCTCCCGCATTCTTTGAGGATCGTACCTCCCTTTTACCCGGTATCAAATTTGGTAGTTGCCATTTTTAGGCCTTGGACTTGAGGGGGGGGGGGATGGGTTTGCCCATTGTTGGGTTCTGCAATAGTGTGGTTCTTTCCTTGCAATTGCAAATTAAGCTGATTTAGGTGAGACATGATATCACACACAAAACGCATGCATGCCATCTTTATGTTGTCATTCAAAAACCTCAGAAATTTTTCTGCCTTTTTGCTTTGAAGGCTGGTAAAAAATGACCAAAGTTCATTTAGAAGTTCACACACTCTCTAAAGGCACACGGTCATAGGATATCATTGTGCAGCAAAAGATCATGCCTTTCTGCTGAGATTTCCTCCAGCAAGTTTCGGAAAAGGTGACCAGAACACGTGCGAATAAAGTTTACCAGCCTCATCACTGTATCCATTGTCTCTTTCATTTTTCCAGACAGTTTTGCGCACAATAACGATTTATGAATTATGCAGTGAAATGCTATGAGAGCTGAGTTGACAGCAGCTAGTCTGCTAATCAAACCTCTGTGATGTCCAACCATTGGAGCCCCATCAGTGACAACTTTGCTTAAATCCAATCCATTCTTTTCAAAGAACTGCATCAGTTCATTAGAAATTATTTCTACGGTTACGTGTCCCTGTATTGGCAGTAAACAAAGCAGCTCTTCAGGGAAAACGTCCCCATCAAAAAAATTGATGAATACTGACAGCTGTTCAATGTCAGTTCGGTCGCAAGAGGAGTCTATTGCAAGTGACATGACTTCTGCTTTCTTTGTCAGATAAAAGATTGGACAGACAATTACCCGCCAATGTCTCTACTCTTCTTGTTGCCATGGGGTTGGATAATGGCACCTTCTGTAATAGTTCCACAACCATTTTCTTAGTGGAGGAAGTTTTAAATCACGATGACAAAACTATCTCAATTGCACAGTTTTTAATTAATTTGGCATCCGTGAACGGCTTTTTGGCCTTTGCCAGGTTCCAAGCCACATGTAAGGAAGCTGTGGATGCATTCTCCTCTATGGATGTGGTTTTGTGCATAACAGCAACTGATTGCTTGTAAACTGCCACCAATTGGGTTACCTTCTGTTTGCGGCTCTCCGAATGTTCTAGATAATTGCAGTTAAAATTGCTGTGCAATGCGATGAAATGGCGTTTCATGTTATCAGCCTTACAGACTCCCACAGTCTGCATGCATAACAAATACATTGGCTTTGAATTGTGGTGGTCAGGCAAAAAAAAATTAAAATAGTTTGGTCCATTCACATCTGAATCGCCTATTTTCCATGTCTACTTTTTTCTTCACACTCGCCATGTTTTCGCTGTCAGACTGAAAGCTTTAAATGATGCTGCGTTTGATTTTTCATGCTAGTGACGTGCTTACGCTGACGTTACCTTAACGACATTGCCAACAATATTTTTAATAAGTGCGGGGCCAAACATTTTTCTCTCACGGGCCGCCTATTGAGGAACCTTGCACTAGTCAAACAAACCAGGATTTGGGGGTCAAACATGCTCGGGCACGGTTCAGATCCCTTAGTGTAAGGAAACACATAATATATACCTTTAATTTTTCACATCTGTTAATCCACTACTTCATTCTTTTTACAGCAACGTACCCCCAGGGGCATTAAACATTCTTACAAATGACTCACAAATGAGAACAATAGAAGCAGTCAGGTCAACAAGAGAACAACGACAGTATACAAGTACCATGACAAGTCTCAGTTAGTCTAGTACAGAATGCATAGCCAGGGTTTTTTTTTTTTATTATGAAAGACTAGAAAAGGAAAAGTGCTAGTATTAGTTGGTTAAGTGCTGGCAAAAAAAGATGAGTCTTTAGATGTTTCTTGAAAATGCGTAAAGAGGGCATTCCACCAGCTGGGCGCAGTCCAGGAAAAGGACCGTGAGACTGATTTTGAACTTCTTTGGGATGGCACCACAAGGCGTCGTTCACTTGCAGAGCGCAAACTTCTGGAGGGCACATAATATTTAACCAGTGAGTTTAGGTATGTTGGTGCCGTGCCAGTGGTCGTCTTGTAGGCAAGCATCAGTACCTTGAATTTGATGCGAGCGGCTACTGGTAGAAAGTGTAACATGATGAGGAGAGGAGTAACGTGAGCTTTTTTTGGCTCTTTGAAGACAACCATCGCTGCTGCATTCTGGATCAATTGCAGAGGCTTGATAGTACATGCAGGAAGGCCCGCCAGGAGAGCATTACAATAGTCCACTCTGGAGAGAACAAGAGCTTGGACAAGAAGTTGGGTGGCTTGCTCTGACAGGAAGGGTCTAATCTTCCTAATGTTGTATAAGGCAAATCTGCAGGACCGGTTTGTTGTAGCAATGTGGTCTGTGAAGCTTAACTGATGATCCATCACAACTCCTAGGTTTCTGGCTGTTCTGGAAGGAGTTATGGTTGACGAACCCAGCTGTATAGAGAAGTTGTGATGACACAATGGGTTAGCTAGAATCACCAGGAGTTCTGTCTTCGTAAGGTTGAGTTGATCAAGGTTCAAGGTAGCAAGGAGATCGGTTAAAATAATCCATGTTACATCAGGGGTCCAACTGTAATGTTACTAAGCTACGAGGATGTTTTTTGTGCACAAAAGAAACTTTATTAAACTTTGTATCCTCCGCGTCACCCTACGCATACTTGTCTAGCAACAGTGGCTGAAACTGCCAGCAACTCCAGACAGTTGATGCATCGAAGCAGTCGTGGTCCTGTCCAGGACCCTGAAGCTGCCTGCCTGTTGCATGTCGCACCCCAGCCTGTGTTGGAGGCATCTGTCATGAAAAAAATAACATGCTGGGCAAATAACACTTGATCTGAGGGCAAAACCGGCCCATAGAAAGGCAAGGTCTGACCAGGGGCTGAATAGGCGGTGACACATCGGTGTGATGGTGACATGATGTGTACTGCGGTGCCATTCCCATCTCAGAACTAGTGCTGAAGCGGTCTCATATGAAGCAATCCGAGCGGTGTCCAAGGGACAGTCAATGTACCCGCAGTAGTCCAGCGATGTTGGATGGGCCAGAAAACATTGCATTGTAAGTCATCACAGCAAAACTCCCTGTGTTCCCAGCAGAACTGGCCAGAGACGTGTGGAGAGGCGTTGCGTCTCCGAACCGTGACCTCAGCCTTTTCAAATGAGAATTATAGTATACTGGGGCCTTAAGCAGCACTACATTCTGGGGGGTTTACATCACAGAGGATCTTACCTGGACCACCAACACTACATCACTCTCTAAGAAGGAGCAATACTTCCTGCTCCGACTTAAAAGAGAAAATCTCCCTCCATCCATCCTCACCACATTCTATAGGAGAACCATTGAGAGCGTGCAGACCAGCTGCATCACTGTCTGGTATGGGAACTGCAGAGCTGCAAGTCCCTACAGAGGACAGTGAACACAGTTGCAAAGATCATCTGTGCCCCTTTCCTCTACATTCAGGACATTTCCCTTTCACAAGGCTCCAGTAAAGCTACCAGTATCATGAAGGACCCCACCCATCTCTCCCACAGTCTCTTCCAGCTCTTGCCATCAGGAAGATGGTACCGGAGCATCAGGGCCCACTCTGGAAGACAGCTCAACATTTTTTTCCCCCCAGGCAGTGAGAGCCCTCAATTCCAGTCACCTCACCCCCCACTGAAACCTCATCCACAACCCTAGCTCCTGAAACCAGAATCCTCTCTGCTGAACTGCTGAAAACCTCAAGAACATTGTGCAATTCAGAGTGTTCTACACACAGCTTAGTGGTCTGGACAAACCACCTGTAGAAAACCACACTTTGTTACAAAGACTTAAGTAGTGGAATGACAGTAAAGCTCAACTTGACTTGAGTAGTGGAGAAAATCGAAAGTTGGTATACTCTTGTTTGTATGTGTTCCTCCGCTGTCATGTTCCACATTTAGTTTTTCTCCCTTAATAACAAATGTGTTCATTCTGATGCTCAAGTTTACCAAACTAAGGGCTGCTAATGACTATTGAATTAAATTCTGCTAAAGTGCACACATATAAGTGTTTGTTAAATGCATAACATTAATTACATGAGTACATGTCTGCTGTAATAATATATGAAAAACTAAATTATTTTACGTAACAAAAACATTATAGCCTATATTTATTTAGTACATTTAATTAATTTAAATTAATGTAAAAACTAAAATGAATTGTAAAACAGTTAGTTTTAAAATTGTGTTCAGCATGGTGGGCCGCATTTGAATTTGTGACTGTTGTGGTGGGAGGAGCACAAGACAGACACAGTGGGCGTGGCGTCAGGCTTTGGAGAAGCTTTTATTAATAGAAGATAAAACAAAAGAGAGAATAAACGTGGCCAAAGGGTGAGAGTGTCCAAAATAAACAGGGGAACTGGTGTCCTTGTCGTGCTGCAGGGTTCGTGTGGGTCGGGCAGTGTTCATGGAGGAAAGGTCCAGGTAAGGGGCGGAGTCCGGCGGCCGCAAGTGCTCCCCTCTTCGGTCCAGGATGCGAGGGACAGCGGCTTCTTCTAGCGGTATCATCCTTCTCGCCGGCCGCGGCGCTTGCATGGGATGGACGGCCCGGCATCCTGGCCTATCGGCCGTGTAAACGGGTGCAGTTCTCGTCCGAATCACGGGTGCGGCGGCTCACGTCTCTGGTGGCGCGGAAATCCCTCAACACCCTTCCTGGACCCACGAGGACACAAGTGTGCATGCACGGGGAAGAGACCGGTCTCCTGAGGAGAGGCGTGTTGGGCTTTTAAACAGCGGCGGTGATGAGGCTCCATTCACATCAGGTGTGCCCCATCACACGCCGCCAGCCCTGGCTCGTCCAGTGCCCCTCCTCTCTCACACACCCACTCCTGTGGGGAGGCTGGTGAAGGGCGGTGATTTAGGATGGGGTGCCGATGATAATCAGGGAGGAGGCAGCTGACTCGTCACACTATACTTAAATTTAAATACTTTAGATTTAAAAATAAATCTGCCAATAGGTTGCAGCAATTCACTGGGTGCTTCTCAATTCTTATTTGTGCATCCTCGTTTCCTTTCCTCGCATCCTTTCCTCGTGTCTTAGCTCCACCTCTTCAGGATGCGAGGGAAGGACGCAAGGAAAAGACGTGAGGATGGAGGACTTGAATCAAGTGAAATGATTTATCCTCGCTCCCTTCAGCGTTACTTCAAAGTGTCATCAGCTGTGATTAAAGGGATCTGCCCTTATGTTGTTAAAGTTTGTTAATTAATTAAGACATTCATAATAAATATTAATAAAGAAAGATTCCCTGTTTGAAATATATGACATGCATGGTTTATATGAAGTAAAAAGGTAAAATATAAATGAAATTTATTAAAACAGATGTGAAGGGGGAGGAGAATTTATACGTGCGTCACGTTAAGTCGATAAAAGACTTCCGCATAGGATACACCTGTGTATCCTCGCTCATCGCTCCTCGTGAAGCCTCCTCCCTCCTCGATCCTCGCATCCTTGTGGTGCAATTAGAGAATTGAGATGTCCTTCAAGATGGCTATGCTGGATCAGTTTCCGGGTCATAGGATGGAGGACGGAGGAGCGAGGAAACGAGGAGGGATATTGAGAAGCACCCACTGTCTCATTGAGCCAGGCTGACTTTGACTCTTCTAATCGTTCAAAGCCACAGATTCGTTCACTAATGAAACAACGCTATATGTTGTTTGGAGATGCACACTAGATGATACAGATTTCACTGTAACTATTATTTTGTTGCAAAACAAGTAAACAAGAGTATTGTTTTAAATGTAGGGTACAATTAAAATTTAAAATGTTAACTCAAAAAAATCAACCTTTTTTTTCCTTTTGTAAAAAATTAATCACACATTTGCCATTTTTTGGATATTAAGGATAATTTGCATTCTTGCTTGTATCTTAAACATAAAACAATAATTACATGCACAGAGTGTGTCTGTTTCGAAGAGTTTAAATTGATCTCAGTCCCTGTCAATATTTGCTCTTCCTGCTATTAAGTGAAGATCTACTTTAAAGATACATTGAACAGCAGAGCGATTTGCTAAAGCAGCATATTCAGCTGGCATCCTATCACATGCACACTTCTTGTGTGGATGCCATCAGTTTTGACCGCAAAAGATAATGTAAGCTGATTTGATATCATGTATTTGACCTTTTACGGCACTCCCATTTTCCTGTTTTTAAATTAGAAGCTGCATTTTGTTTGTCAGAAATACATGTTCATTTTAAGGTTACTTCAAGTTTGGGTAGAATTAAATGATTTCCAAAACTCTGAATTTTGTTTGCATACCCACCTCTGTCATCTCAAATATCCCCAGTTTGAGAACCACTGAACTACTACAAATCTTTTTCATTTTGTGAATACATGAGTACCTTTTAAAATGTTTTTGGTATTATAATATATATTTTCATTCGGTATAAATGAACTGAATTTTTTTTTCTTACCTTGCTGTAGCTTGATCTGAGTTGTGTGTTGTACGTTCATGATATTTTGCCCTTATATATAACACAGCTTTATGTCCAGCCCTTCAATGCTGATTGGTCAGAGACAATCGGGGGGTTGTCTCTGGTCTCTCATTCTCTCTGGTTATTCGCTCTGATTCGCAACTGACCATAAACACTAGTGTACAGTTTAACACTAGGTTTCACTTTCCCCATCAGCTGTAACTGGAAATCACGTGACAGCAGATAAAATGCTTTCTTTGCATCATACTATCACACTCATATTAGCCATATAAGAGTGACAATGCAGAAAAACAAAGATGATAATTTTTAACCTGTGGTGTATTTGCTGATGAGATTCACTCAAATGCAAAAGTCAAGAGTTCAGTCTCCAGGGATCGCTTTTTAATAGGATTTATGGGATTAAATAAATGTGTTTGCATTAAAGCCAGTGTCCTTTTGGAAAAGTTAGTTTGGATAAAATCATTAGCTAAATAAGTGAATGACTATTAAACTACTGCATGAAAGCCTTCATTCAAATAACAAACCTTTCAGCATGTAATTTATGCCTGAGTTATCACTGATTAACTCCTCCTGTCTTCTACATCCACATGGACAGAATTCGGATTGTAAAGTCGGTGAAGGGACAGACTGTATGTATCAGACTTTTCTTTCATCTTTCTCTGCTTAAGTTCACACTGCCAAATCTTACTTCCACATCAAGATGAACAGCGCTCCAGACACTCGTAATATCTTCAAAACATTTAATTCTCTCCTCTGTCCCCCCTCCACCACCTCCCACCACTTCTATAACAGCGGATGATTTTGCCACATCCTTCACAGACAAAACTAGAGCAATCAGTAGTCAGTTCTAAGCCCCACATACACAGGACCTCAAACCAACCACACCCACTGCTAAAACTCCCATCTTCTCCTTCTGTCCCCTCACTGAGGCAGAAGTAACTTCTCTCTAGCCACCTTACAACTTGCCCTCTAGACCCAATCCCCCTCACACCTCCTCCAGGCAATCTCTCCTACACTCTTACCAGCATTCACACATCATCAACACATATCTCCTCACAGGCACCTTCCCCACTGCATTCAAGCAGGCTCGGGTAATCCCACAGCTCAAGAAACGTCTCGGTTACGTATGGTAACCCTCTTTCTCTGAAGGAGGGAACGGAGACGCCACGTCGGTGACCGAAGAATATGGGATATCGCTTCGATAGAACAATCTACTTCAAATGTAAACTAAATGAGCCAATGCACATTGGCATGCAATAATTGCCTCCAGCTGCCGCTGATCACTGCGTGAGTATAAGAAGGCAGCAGGTGCAATGCATAGTTTTTCGCTGAGGAGCCGAGCCGGGGACCCGGCAGCTCAGTGGCGGTACAGCAACCATGGCGACGGGACGTGGCGTCTCTGTTCCCTCCTTCAGGGAACGAGGGTTACCATACATAACCGAGACGTTCCCTTTCAGTCGGTCACTCTCGATGCCTCGGTGACCGACGAATATGGGATCCCTATCAAAGCACCATGTGTGCTGCCCCTTCCAGTGTCCTGTGCGAGCCGCCTGCGCCCCTATTAGGTGTAGGCCGGGGCTCAGAACAAGTAGCTCCACTCACTGTTGTCAAAGCACTACCTCACTGGGTGAGATTGGATAACACTGGAAAAATGTACCCGGTCCGCTTGGAATCGGGATGCTGCGGAAGCCCCATCCTTCCCGAAGGTCTCGGAGGCAAATACACATATAGCATCCGTTTAGGAGTATACAGAGAAATTTGAGGTGATTAAAAACCCTCTTGGGAAGGCAGAAGTCAGCCGGGGAAACACGGGCTCTAAGGCTATACCTTGGACTATACACATACGAGTAACGCTTAGGTCTCAATATGGAACCCACCCTTCCATGGTTCTCACGGATACAACTTGAAGGCCTGGCGCCAGACGTTCCGCCGCGTCCAGCTGCTTAGGGTGATGGAGGATCTCAACAGGGTCTACAGTACAGACACTCTGGAGCAGTTTTAGCAAGCCGACACTAACCGGGGCCTCTCAGTGCCACTACCCGTTTGAGGTGAGAACACAGGAGGATACCGGCTCTACACGAAGGCTATAGAACCTATGTTAGGAGTTGCCCAGCCTGCAGCTCTACAAATATCTAGGCACTCCCCTTCTGCCGGCCTCCGTAACAGACCGTAAAAGAGCTGGTCTGAGGTCCTGAAGCTTTGTGTCCAGTCTAGGTAGCATCTTAATGCTTGAACGGGACAAAGCAAAGCCAGGGCTAGGTCTGCCTCCTCCAGTGGCAGTGCTTGCAGGTTCACCACTTGGTCTTTGAAGGGTGTAGTGGGAACCTTGGGCACGTAGCCAGGCCGGGGCCTCAGGATTACCTGGGAGTCAGCCAGACCGAACTCTAGGCACGAATCGTCAACCGAAAATGCATGCAGGTCCCCTATCCTCTTGATGGAGGCCAGTGCCAGCAGGAGCAGAGTTTTCAATGAAAGAAACTTTAGCTCAACTGAATGCAAAGGCTCGAATGCTGTAGTGATTTAAGCACTAGAGACAGGTCCCAAGAGGGTATACAGGGGGGCCGGGAAGGATTTAACATCCTGGCCCCTCTAAGGAACCTGACGATGAGGTCATGCTTACCCAAAGACTTCCCATTCACGGGTTCATGGTACGCAGCAATAGCAGCAACCTGGACTTTGAGGGTGGAGGGAGACAGCCTTCGCTCCAGCCCTTGCAGCAGAAAGGACAGCACGACCACAATCCGGCATCTCCGGGGGTCTTCTCGGTGAGAAGAACACCACTCGATGAACAAGTTTCACTTCAAGGCGTAAGCATGTCTCGTAGACGGTGCTCTTGCCGAAGTGATGGTGTTCGCTACCTCTTGAGGTAGGTCACCTAGAACCTCCGCGTCCCATCCAGGGACCAGACATGGAGTTTCCAAAGGTCTGGACGCGGGTGCCAATTGGAGGCACTTGGAGGCTGCTGCAGATGCGGCGCGTGAGCGGGGGCGGATGCCAGGGGGCTGCCACGAGCAGGCTGGGTCACTGCGGCCGGTGGGCGAGTGGAGGCAGCAGCTGCCCGCTGGGGCAGGATGTGTCGGATCACCTCAGTGTGCTTCTGGGCAGCTGAGAACTGCTGGGCCAAGTTCTCGACTGCGTCTCCGAAGAGGCCAGTCTGGGACACAGGGGCATTGAGAAACCAGACCTTTTCGGTGTCCCTCATGTCTGCCAGACCCAGCCAGAGATGACGCTCCTGGACCACTAATGTGGACATCGCATGACCCAGCGAACTCGCTGTGACCTTGGTCGCTCGAAGCGCAAGGTCAGTGGTGGTTCGGAGTTCTTCCAGAAGCACTACATCGTGACCACCCTCGTGCAGGTCCTTCAGTGCCATACCTGGTGCACCTGCAGTAACGCCATAGCGTGTAAGGCGGAAGCAGCTTCCCGCAAGCCGCATAGGCACTGCCGGTCAGACCAGACGAGTGCCTACAGGGTGGGGGATTCCACTCGAGCCCTACCCTCTCGGCGGCCCGGGAAAGCATAGCTGCCACTTCGGAATCCGACTCAGGCATTGCCACCGTCCCAGAGGGCAGCAGCGTAGCCGATTCGTCATCCGACAGCTCTCGGGGGGAGTCCCACTGGATACCGCTGGTACGCTCCTTGAAGATGGCCCAGCGCATTCTGTGGGTTGCTCCACTGGATGGTCCCCAGAGGATTGGTTCCCTGTGGGGTTTGGAAGTGGTTCCCGTCTGTCGGCCGCAAGAACGAGCCCCAGATCGCGGCAACGGGACTACGCCCCCCTGAAGGTAGTGGAGCCTGGTTCGCAGCTCCGAGATGGTCATATTCCCGCAGTGAGAACATGACGGATAAGGATGATCCGTCATCTTTACAAAGACGCACCCGTGAAGCTCTTTTAGAGAAATTTGCTCTTTAGGAAATGCTCTTTTAGTGCTGAGGCGCACAGGGGAATTGGACGCTTGCAACACGACAGTGGTATTGCAGCCTGAAGTGTGCAATCCACTCGACACAGGAACGACCGCCACTGAAGCGCCATCTCGCCAACACACGAAGCTTCCGAGAGCGTTCTGAACTCGTAGTTCACAGCAGACACAGTTGAGCAGAGCGATACTAATGCTCGGCTCCGAAGCGAAAAGCTGGTATGCATTGCACCTGCTGCCTTCTTATACTCACGCAGTGATCAGCGGCAGCTGGATGCAATAATTGCATGCCAATGTGCATTGGCTCGTTTAGTTTACACTCGAAGTAGATTGGTCTATCGAAGCGATATCCCATATTCGTCGTCACCGACGTGGCGTCGAGAGGGAACTGACATTAACCTGTTATTTATTCCCGCCTCCTTCTTCCCGATGATTTTGCAGGTTTAATTATTACAGTGGTGCCGAAGCCCAGGAGAAGGAGGGACGCGCTGCTGAAGATCCCTTGCCGCTGTGGTGAATCCGCGGTGCCATCGAGCAGGCGAGGAGTGTGCCGCCATGGACGCTCGAGGTGGTGGACTGGAGCGAGTTGCCGGGGACAGGCGAGCTCGCTGCCGGCAGCCCGCGATGTTGAGGGGCGGCTGCCGTTCGTGAGGGAGCGAAGCATGATTAGCATGTTATAGCATGATTAGCATGTTGTTAACATTTTTCTTGTATGATTAACATGTTGCTAGCATGTCTCTAGCATGATTAGCATGTTGCTAGCATGATTAGCATGCGAATAGCATGTTGCTAGCATGATTAGCATGTTGCTAGCATGATTTTAGCATGATTAGCATGTTTCTAGCTTGACTAGCATGCAACTTGCATGATTAGCATATTGTTAGCACGTTTCTAGCATGACTAGCATGTTGCTTGCATGATTTTACCATGATTAGCATGTTGTTAACATGTTTCTAGCATGCGACAAGCATGTTGCTAGCATGATTTTAGCATGTTGCTAGCATGTTTCTAGCATGATTAGCATGTTTGCTAGCATGTCGATAACATGTTTCTAGCATGATTAGCATGTTGCTAGCATGTTGTTAACATGTTTCTATCATGACTAGCATTCGACTAGCATATTGCTAGCATGATTAACATGTTGTTAGCATGTTGCTAGCATGTTTCTAGCATGATTAGCATGTCGCTAGCATGTTTCTAGCATGATTAGCATGTTGTTAGCATGTTTCTAACACGATTAGCATGTTGTTAGCATGTTTGTTTCTAGCATGGTTAGCATGCGACTAGCATGTTTCTAGCATGATTAGCATATTGCTAGCATGTCGCTAGCATGTTTCTAATAATAAAAACAAACTTTTTGAAAAAAGTTTGTTGAGACAAACTTTAAAGGAATAGTTCGCCTAAAAATGATATTCAAGCCATGATTTACTCACCCTCAAGCCATTCAAGATGCATATGTCAATCTTTTTTCAGACGAACACATTTTCAGTTATTTTAGAAAATGTTTTAGATCTTTCAGTGGTTATAATGTGTAGCTATGGGGCTCACCTCTTTGAAGTTCCGAAATGTGCATGCATCCTTCTCAAAAGTAATCCATCCGGCTCCAGGGGGGTAAACGAAGGCCTCTTGATGGTAATCCGTGCGGTTTTGTCGTAAAAATATACATATTTTAAACTTTATAAACGAAAATATCTGGCTTCCGGCCACGGTCGACGCGCGTTCACGGGAGAAGGATGTCGGCGTATGACGTATGGCGTATCGTAGGAAGCGTCGTGGCGTAGAACGAACGCGCCAGCGCAGCCAGAGAGCAGAGCAAAACAAAACTCCACTCGGGATTTCCGTGAAGAGTTATTTGATTTAGCTATACTTAAGTTTTTTATTAGGCTTAAAATGGTTCGGGCCTGCATCTACCCTGGATGCTTAAACATATGTAAAACTGTAAGGTTACGCGCGCGGGCATCAAAGGAAGATGCACCAGTTGCATTTCACCGATTCCCAGTACATGATTCTGAGCGATTGCAGTTATGGCTGCTCGCTATTGGTTGGGATATAAATACACCAAAGGAAAAACTCTTGCAATATCGGATGTGCAGTGAACATTTCAGTCCAGACGATTACGAGGCAAAGATTGGAAAAACAAAACCACTTCTGAAATCGTCAGCCGTGCCTGTACCTGTGCTGCTTTTCCCGCAAAATCCGGTATGTATTGAGTACTCTGTACTGTAGTGTGTATTATTTTGTGTATTGATTGTGATGCTACATGTAAGGGATAATGTATATGCAGCAGGTTGTTATATAAGTCCATACAGTCTTGTATCACACATTAGGGACTTATTTCACGATTACAATCGTAAGTTAAGGGACATTAAACATTTTATTTCCTAATTTTACCGAATACTAATTAAGTTTTAGTTAACGTTTTAAGATAAGACATGACGTTAAAATGTCATGGACACACTTTTCTGTTGTATAAATATTTAATTTTTCTTTTAAAATGTAATCATGTACAATCTATTGTTGTAGGAAGCACAGGGGGATCCTGATGTTACTACTCAGTCAAGTCTCTGTTACACAGTTACACAAAAGGATCAGGAGACAGTTGTCCTGGGTGCATCAGCATTTTTTGAAGGTGTTCCACAGTCAACTCCAGTCAAACATAGCAGCAAAGAAGAGAATGAAGGAGTTGTGGCAGGACTCAAATTGATGCTTAAAAGTCCAGAATCAATTCCAAGAAGGACAGGTCCATCAACATCTGGGACATACATTGCCTTCCCCCCAATACGTTTCTATCAGTCAGTAAGTACTCATATGCGTTTTGTCATGCAATGTTTTGCCCAGTTGTCGTGTTGTTTGGATTATGTTGTCAAACAGTGGTTTACATAATTACTTTTAGTTAAATTACTTTCACTTCAACCTCTACATGTATGTAAACATGTACTATTGCATTATGAATTGTTTTAGGAAACACCAAGGGATCCTGCTGTACAGGCTCAGCCAAATCTGCTTTGCACATCACCTGAAAAAGATCAGGAGAAAGTTGTCCTGGATATATCAGCACTAGAGGGTGTTCCAAAGTCAACTCCAGTTAAACATAGAAGCAAAGAAGAGAATCAAGGAATTATGGCTGGAATCAAGTTCACGCTTAGAAGTCCAGAATCATTTGACAGAAGGACAGGTCCATCAACATCTGGGACATACATAGCCTTACTCCCCATAAGTTTATATCAGTCGGTAAGTACTTAGTAAGTGTTTTATCATGCAAACATTTTTTTCAAGTTATGATAGTTATGTCAGTTGTGATATCTAAATATCTAAAAAAAAATTCTAATTATTACTAGAAAAATGTATCTATGTGTAGATTATAATAATGTGTGATTTTACACACTATTTTTATAATTAAAAATTGTGATTACAATTTACTGTCTGTCACATAGGATCAGACATCACAGACTGAACTACAATCTGAAGATTGTGATCTCGATATCAGCATGCTTTCAATGCAATGTCCATCAGACAAGGACTCAAGTTTTGTTCCTGCCAGCTCAACATCATCAACGTCAACTACAACTACAGAGGACGATAGAGAAAATGAGAAGTGGAAGGAAAGAAAATGGATCGTAAACGAATCAAATGTGATGAAGATGTTTAGAAGATGTCAGGATTGTGGAGCACTAATTACTGGAACCGAGAAAAAATCCAATGGGAGCCGTATCGAAGTGCTGTGGGAATGCAAGAACAGACATCAGGGCCGTTGGAGTTCATGTGAAGATGTTCGGGGAATGCCTTTAAACAATCTTCTGGTTTCTGCAAGTGTCCTATTCAGTGGTGCAACTTATGTCAACATTGCTGATTGGGCTGCACTGCTGAACTTACAGGTGCCAAAGAAAACCGCTTTCTATTCAATGCAGTCTTCATACCTCATTCCTGCAGTTGATGCTACTTACAAAGAAAAACAAGCTGGGATTCTGAACGATTTACAGCTTCAAAATGCATTACAGAATGAGGTGCATTTATCTGGGGATGGGAGATCAGACAGGTAAATGAGACACCTTACAATATTGTACATCTTACAATAATTAAAAGAAATATGAAAAAAAAAAAGTTTATTGTTTCATCTTATGTCCTACCTGCTACAGCCCTGGTTTTTCAGCAAAATATAACACATACAGCCTTTTGGATGACACAACGGATAAAATTGTACACTTTGAGTTGGTGCAGGTGAGTGTACATGTTTATACAGTATAAAATTATGCAAAGTTTTAATTAGTAAACACCACAAATGGTAATATACTTTGTAAAGTAATGTACAAACATACAGAATATTATACTGTTTATACTTAATATAAAGAATATATTTGTTGTGTCTTCAATTTTTTTAGGTGACAGAAGCATCTAGCTCAGCGGCCATGGAGCCCATTGGGTTTAAAAGAGGCCTAAATCAAATTTTGGAGAAAGGCATCAAAGTAGATGTGTTGACCACTGACAGATCACCATCCATAAGAAAGATCATGCGGGAGGATTATCCATTAATTCACCATGAGTTTGACATTTGGCATGTGGTGAAGGGTAAGAAATTGTGTCAGATAAAATTTAAATCTGTAAATGAACTACACTGTTTTTAATTTTCAAAATTAGTTTGAATGTGAACCTTTACTCAAGGATTACTTTTAGTAATTAAAAAAGTACTTTGTATATATACATTCAATTATATTTTGTGTAATTACCGTATCAATAATGTTTTCTCAGGGTTGCTAAAGAAATTACTGTCCTTGTCAAGATACAAAGACAACAGAGATCTCCAGCCCTGGATCAAGTGCATCTGCAACCATTTGTGGTATTGCTGCTCTAGTTGTGGAGGTGACCCTGAAGTAAGTTTTAATTTGTACACCATATAACATTACAAAGATGATGTAGATTTTATTAAAATTAAATAATGAATTGTTTAACTTATGTTTTGTAGGACTTAATCTGGAAATGGAAGTCAATACTTCATCACATCTCTGGGGAACATAGTTGGACCGAAGATGGCCTAGAACAGAGATGTCTCCATCCTGCCCTCAATCCTGACCAACAGAGACGGAAGAGGTGGATTATGAAAGAGTCTCGTGCATACCATACGCTGGAGAAAATAGTTCTGGACAAAGGTATTTTGAAGGACCTGCAGCAAATGTCCCTGTTTAAGCATACAGGTATGTTACACCAAAATCACATTGTGTATATATATGGAAAGTGATTATTTAGAACACCAGACTAATTATGTTTTCCTTATTTTACAGGCAAGCTTGAAGTTTTCCACTCCATGCTACTTAAGTACTGTCCGAAGAACTTGCACTTTCATTACTCTTCCATGTTTGCACGCGCACAGCTTGCAATTATGGATCATAATGAAAATGTACATCGCAAACAGGCCACAACCACCTCTGGTAAGTAAAGAACATTACAACAACAAACGTTTAAAACAATAGTGAATTCCAAATTATGAAATTTAATGCAAAGTGCTTTTTTTTTATGGGTCAGTAGTTTAACATTAGTCTAATAATATATAGTACAGTAACATGTATGTCTTGTTTCTTTCTAGGAGTACAACGCTACAATGTTGTGTTTCCCAAGCACTCCAAGGAGTGGGTAGCTAAGAAACTGTTTGAACCAACCACACAAACATTTAGAGATGAACTGGTTAATGTAGTTCTGGAGTACCGTAGAAACCCAAACATTGTTGTTCCAGACGAGTCATCTCAACTCACTGTTCCCACATTACCAGCAAACATTGCACGAAAGCCAAAACCTGCCAAAGAAGATGCCATTTCAAAGCACCAGTCAAGATTTTCTAAGTAAAGGCTCTACACAATGCTTTACATAGACTCTTGTGCCTTAGTGGGAATTTAATAAAAGTATTATTGGGCACTGTTTATTATCTTTTTTAGTTTAAAGTTATTTTTATCTAACATTTCCTTGTTTTTTTAATTATATGTCATGTTACATTACTGTTGTCTTGAAGAAAAAGCATTGATGTGATAATAGCAACAGTTTAGAAATTAAAATCAGTAACATTTCTTTTTTGAAAAAAGTATGTGTAATATTATTTATTTCTGAACTTCAAAAGCCACACAGACAATTTTTAAAAATTTGTATTTACAAAAATTGAAACAAATTTTGTTTACCAGTTAAACACAAAATAAACATGGTTGAATCAATGTAGTTGTTGAATTAAACATCACAGGAAACAAAGTATATGAAATATATGTATTTATTCAAAAAAAATAATGTAGTAGGTAGCAGACTTGTACACTACATCATGGCAAAGGCATCATCTGCTTCTCTGAAACCCACATAGGATCCAGACTGGGATGGGTATTTTTCCCCTATGGCTTGAACAACACAGGAGGGAAGAACTTTACGGTTTCCTCTTCCTAGTTTTTCTCCTTTCAGCATCCATTTAAGCACAACTCGGTATGCTACCAGACGAAATTGACTGTAAAATAAATGCAATTTGTGAATAACATAGATCAGCCGCACCTGTAATAACATATTACTTGCACAAAACGAAACTTACTCCACCGTTAGTCTGCCCCCGGTTCCTTCAGGCGAAGGAATACCTCGCATAAACTGGACATCTCCAGTTTATGCGAGGTAAACGGAAGATAACTTCAAGAACACTTTGGCTCAACAAAGGCGGAAAGCCATCATCTTCTGTAACACAATTGGACTCAGTCATCTCAATAGCGGCATCAATGGCTTCCAAAGTTGGCATTCCAGTTTTCCATTCATGGCAGCAAACACTCTCGACCTCTGTTGGCATGGCCTCACATCTCCTGCATGAGCACCACCATGTCTCCCGGACTCTCTGTCTATTTGAGGCTGTTAGTTGTGCCACTGCTGATGCAGCCGCCTCCATATTCCTGAGTTCTTCATCACTGTACTCCGGTTCAAACAGATAGGGCTGAGCCAAAAACTGAATATCCTCTTCTCTAATATCAAAATCCTCCGACATTTTCTTTTAAATACTCTTTTATATAACTCTTCACGGAAATCCCGAGTGTAGTTTTGTTTTGCTCTGCTCTCTGGCTGCGCTGGCACGTTCGTTCTACGTCACGACGCTTCCTACGATACGCCATACGTCATACGCCGACATCCTTCTCCCGTGAACGCGCGTCGACCGTGGCCGGAAGCCAGATATTTTCGTTTATAAAGTTTAAAATATGTATATTTTTATGACAAAACCGCACGGATTACCATCAAGAGGCCTTCGTTTACCCCCCTGGAGCCGGATGGATTACTTTTGAGAAGGATGCATGCACATTTCGGAACTTCAAAGAGGTGAGCCCCATAGCTACACATTATAACCACTGAAAGATCTAAAACATTTTCTAAAATAACTGAAAATGTGTTCGTCTGAAAAAAGATTGACATATGCATCTCGAATGGCTTGAGGGTGAGTAAATCATGGCTTGAATATCATTTTTAGGCGAACTATTCCTTTAAGTTGGCTTGAGAAAGCCTGACCTGAAAGTTTGAAGAAGTAAAAAAAGAAGTTAGAAGTTTATTGTTTAAAGTTAGATTGATAGATTAGTTGAAAGAAAGATATATTATTTAGAAGGAATGACAGATAGATTAGTTAAAAAGAATGATATAGATTAGTTCAAAAGAAAGAATAATAGATTAACTTGACAGAAATAATGCATGCGACTAGCATGTTGTTAGCATGATTACCATGTTGCTAACATGTTTCTAGCATGATAAGCATGTCGCTAGCATGTTTCTAGCATGATTAACATGCTGCTAGCATGTTGCTAACATGTTTCTAGCATGATTAGCAAGTGACTAGCATGTTGTTAGCATTACTAGCATGTTGTTACCATGTTTCTAGCATGACTAGCATGCGATTAGCATGTTGCTAGCATGTTTCTAGCATGATTAACATGCGAATAGCATGATAGCATTAATAATAGATTAACTTGACAGAAATAATGCATGCGACTAGCATGTTGTTAGCATGATTACCATGTTGCTAACATGTTTCTAGCATGACAAGCATGTCGCTAGCATGTTTCTAGCATGATTAACATGCTGCTAGCATGTTGCTAACATGTTTCTAGCATGATTAGCAAGTGACTAGCATGTTGTTAGCATTACTAGCATGTTGTTACCATGTTTCTAGCATGACTAGCATGCGATTAGCATGTTGCTAGCATGTTTCTAGCATGATTAACATGCGAATAGCATGTTGTTAGCATGACTAGCATGTGGCTACCATGTTTCTAGCATGTGACTAGTATGTTTCTAGCATGATTATCATGTGACTAGCATGTTTCTAGCATGATTAGCATGACTAACATGCGACTAGCATGACTAGCATGTCGTTAACATGTTTTCTAGCATGATTAGCATTCGACTAGCATGTTTCTAACATTATCATGTTGCTAGGATAGATAGATGGATAGATAGATAGATATATAGATAGAAACAGATAGATATAAACAGTCAGATAGATAGATAGATAGATAGATAGATAGATAGATAGATAGAAACAGTCAGATAGATAGATAGATAGATAGATAGATAGATAGATAGACTCTAACATGTTTCGAGAATGATTAGCATGTGACTAACATGTTGCTAACATGATTAGCATGTTTATAGCATGATTATCATGACTAACATGTTTCTAGCATTATTAGCAAGTTACTAGCATGTCGCTAGCATGCATGATTAGCATTTTGCTAGCATGTCGCTAGCATGTCTCTAACATGATTAGCATATTGCTAGCATGTTTCTAGCATAATTACCATTCGACTAGCATGTTTCTAGAATGACTAGCATGCGACTAGCATGTTTCTAGCATGATTAACATACTGTTAGCATGTTGTTAACATGTTTCTAGCATTTTTCTAACATGACTAACGTGACTAGCATGTTGCTAGCATGATTAGCATGTTGTTAGCATGTTGCTAGGTTGTTTCTAGCATGACTAGCATTCGACTAGCAAGCTGATAACATGATTAACATGTTGCTAGCATGATTCTAGCATGATTAGCAAGTGACTAGCATGTTGTTAGCATTACTAGCATGTTGTTACCATGTTTCTAGCATGACTAGCATGCGATTAGCATGTTGCTAGCATGTTTCTAGCATGATTAACATGCGAATAGCATGTTGTTAGCATGACTAGCATGTGGCTACCATGTTTCTAGCATGTGACTAGTATGTTTCTAGCATGATTATGATGTGACTAGCATGTTTCTAGCATGATTAGCATGACTAACATGCGACTAGCATGACTAGCATGCGACTAGCATGTCGTTAACATGTTTTCTAGCATGATTAGCATTCGACTAGCATGTTTCTAACATTATCATGTTGCTAGGATAGATAGATGGATAGATAGATAGATATATAGATAGAAACAGATAGATATAAACAGTCAGATAGATAGATAGAAAGATAGATAGATAGATAGAAACAGTCAGATAGATAGATAGATAGATAGATAGATAGATAGATAGACTCTAACATGTTTCGAGAATGATTAGCATGTGACTAACATGATTATCATGACTAGCATGTTTCTAGGGCGGGATTTGCGCTGAACACGGAGACTTAAATTATTTCTATACGTTAAAGTAGCCAAAATGTCTAGCCAAAATGTGTTGTCATGACTTTTTCATCATATTTTTTTTTACAGTCTGATAAAGAGCTGTATTCGTTTTCCTTTTTTTTTTATTATTTTTGTTTTAGTTTATTGAAAATAAATTGGCTAAAATAGAAGCAGACACGTTTAAATTAAAACAACCACAAAAACATGACTAGTCTAGAGGGAAATATAGGTTTTATTAATTTTATAAATCGCAGATCTCACAGACAAACGTTAATATGATCGCACATTAGAAATGTTTGGTGAGATGAGATGTGCATGATAACATTATTAAGCAAAAATACATAGTACATTATTTTTTTTCCCTTGTTCCAGTACCGAAAGCAGAACCGATAGCGTCAGATCTTACTGATACGGTCTTTCATAATTTAGCCCCGGGGCCAGTTTAATACTGGGTTTCGGTACACATCCCTACTTATACCTGACTTATATTTTTTCCTCTCACAACCTCTGATTTATTCATAAAAAAAAAAAACAGAGAATAGGTGATGAATCCGTTAAAATGCAACTATAGACGACTTATATATTTTTTCCATAGACTAACTTAATTTATTTTTTAGCATGTTTAAAAAAGAAAAAATAAAGAAGACATGCAGCAAATGAAAATAGGCGATTAATCCATTAAAATTGTATACTTCAGAGCAGAGCCTGGGCCTAATATACAGGCATGTGATTGGCTAAGGACAAAAAAGCAGGAAAATATACTGAGACCAAATACCCCCCCCCCCCGCCGCCACCGCTGCGCCGATCGAAATGGTGGCGGATCAATATGGACAGTGAAGCAGGACCCATAACAAATTATTTAAAATAAATTTTATTTTATAGCTAGATGTGCAACGTGCAACTTTTTTTGTACAGTATGAAAAATAACAAATTATTTGGTGGATGCATTTTTACCCAACTTTAACAGCTAAATGTGCAACATGCACATTTTCATGTCAAAAGAAGGTCTCAATTTTTGTACGACTCTTTAGCCTTTGTAGCAATCTTTTTTAGAGCCTCTACACGTTTCTTTTGGAATTTGCGCCTGGCACTCACAGCTGCTGCCACGATGGCATCTTTTGCCATTTTCTTGCCGGCCGTTGGCTTCTCAGAGTGATAAGGCCTTTTGTTCAGTTTTTCTTTATCTCTGAGCAGAGCTCTGTACCTTTGGCTCGATCGTTTTACATTTCTGCACAGCTGTACATTAACAGGACTCTCCTTTGTCTTCCGGGAGTAGTGCTGAATGGCCAACACCTGCATAGCCTTCAGGTTGTATTTGACCACTTGATAGGACTCATATGTCTCAACACTTAAGTTTGCAACTTTGGCTTGCAGGATGTTGGACATTACACTGAATGCTGATTCCACCGGTGGACCATGAAATGGGGATAGTGCAGACAGTGCAAGCTTGCAAAGCGCTGGGTACCTCTGAGTTTTTCTCACAACATTCCACCATAAATCAACTCTTGCCTCCTCTGTCATCTGAGGTAGTGTCATGTCACTTGCATATCTAGGATGGGAAACAACAGTTTAAGCTCATTATTTGACAATAAAATAATTCCTTACAAACAACAGGCTACATCTAAACATGTTAATAAAAACAAATTACTATTAGTACTCTTATAAAATTGAATCAGGCAATCATACATTTCACAATTATATATTTATATATGAATGTCAAGAATTCAGAAGTGTTTATATTTATATAGCCTGCACTACACTACACAGAAATAACATACAATTAAATTATGCTTATTTTAAATGTATTGAGCAGGCTATATATATATATATATATATATATATATATATATATATATATATATATATAAAAAAAGGCTTTTAATAATTTTTCATTGCGCAAAACCATGAAAATATGAAACGCTTCAAAACAGAGCGCACAAAGCGCATCGCGGGTGCAGAATGATGTGCTCAAAGCAACATGGAGTCACAGTGTGCAGTGCTGCGCTGCACAAGTGCGCATTTAAAAGTTCACGGCACAAAGCCAAGAAATGTCGAGCGCACAAATCCTAGTGTTATCTGTCCAACAGTTTATTGATCATTTGTTTCTTCAAAGTTTTAAATTCCAGTTATTGTGCGCGTTTGATGCCGATTCCTTGTGATGTGTGTGATCTAATAAGCACACGGTAGCGAGTCGTTTAAAAACAGCAACAAACTCCAACAATTTAAAATAAAGTAATTTTATGCAAATCCACAGCCTTTTATCCACAGATCAAGCATTATAATGTGAATATATCATATTGGAGAGAGTTTTAACGTGCATCCTGCTGTAACCACAAGAGGCGCGAGCGCTGTTTGAATAACATTACTGAATGGAGATTGTGTCTTCTTGTAGTGCTCTTAGCATCCCCAATGTTTCCAAGCCCTCCTGCTTCTAAGACATTAGGAAAAAAGATTTAGTAAATTGTTAATTTACTAGCTGTGTGTCAATACAGATCAACTGCTTGTAATGATTACATCTTTCTAGGTTTTTGCCAAGCTTTTGAAGACAGAAGGGGATTTTTCAGCAAGTAGTTGTAGGAACTCTGACCTAAGAACTAGACAGTGGTTTCATTCCTAGAGAACCAACTTCTCTCTCAGGCCATTTTCCTGGTTGCATTCACAACAGCAGCAGGAACTCTAAAGCACCATTTATTTGTCTTTATTTGTGTCATTTACATCATTTACATGTGTTTATTTGTGGCATTTACACCATTTACATGTCTTTATTTGTGTCACTTACAAACAGCATCAAACGGTGAATGTAGGATGCTGTGATTGGAGCCGGTTTTGTGTGTCAGTTTCATGATAAAGGAGATGAAATATAAATGCACATTTTATGCAATTGAAAATCAGAATAATATCTGTCAGGGTATCTGCAGGATTTTTTTTAGCTCAAATTGAAGACTTTTAATGACATTTAAGACCTACGCAAAAAAATAAAACAAAAAAACCATGAGCAGGGTGGGGTAACGTCTATGGGAACAGTGAACTGTAAAATGACTGTAATAATGTGATTTACAGTTCAAATACAAGAAGTTTTATAAAATGATAAACCATTTTTAGGGAAATGAATGAGTCAAAAGAACTGTATTTCTTCACTATTAATATTAGGCCTGTCAGTTTAACATGTTAACTGTTAAAACAAATGAATGGAATTAAAATATTTTTACACTGGCCCCGCCCCCAAACCTGTACATCTCATTTCATACAGTTAACTGAGGGCAAATATTACGTCTCTGCAAGCCCTCTCTGTTAATTGTATACTACCAATTAATCAATCTACACAAGTAAAGTATTATCAAATACACTAATTTACTAAATTTCTGCCATGGCAGCATATTATGTGGCGTTACCTAAATGTTATAGTATATGAGTACTTAATTGAATCCTCTTTTTTTTCAAATGTCTTTGTAACCTGTTCAATGTTTAAGTTGAATTCAAGATCTTGAAATACTTTACCAGTGAACTACACTTTGAAAATATTTCTGTCAGAACACATCTGCTTACCCGATAAAAATGAATGTATTATGCAGGGCAACAACTCCATAAATGCAGTTACACCCTAAAATTCAAGATACTGGTGCAAAAGTGCCCCAGTATATGTTTTTGTCTAGTATTAATATACAATAAGCGATATCACAGGAGCAGTGAGAGTGCTGTTTGTCCCTAATATCACAAGTTTAAATGTGATTTTATACTGTACTACAGTTCATTAATAATTTGATATTGCTTAATTTTAAAAAAATGCGTTTTTGCTCAGTTTTGCTGAGAAAATAATTACCTTTAAAGCCATAGCAGGGTTGTTGTGCATCTCAGAGCAACACAGTGGTGTTTATTTTCTGATTGAATAAGTGTTTTAAAGGATTTGTGTGAATCAATGATTTAAAGATTCATTCATAAATAGCCGTTTGATTAATTCCTGAATGAATCAGCAGTTTGAATGAATCAAATTACATTTAAATCATAATTAGGACTTTCTTGTACTATTTAAGACTTTAAAGCCTTACATTTGATAAAACTAAATTTAAGACTTTAAGGACCCACAGAAACCCTGCTTATGAAAACTTAAAGTGCCATCATTGAGCCCGAGAAAAGAACACAATGCTGCAGACAAATTGTAAATGCAGTTATCGCCGTTTACCATGTTTCTGGAGAATTTATTTACATGGCTTTTTAAAGTCTGGGCAGCTGGTGTTTTGTATGTGTTTGGCCTATTAGCGTACACTAACATCACTTGTAGTTCCTAGTGAACTGTTTTAGACCCTACTGTGAAGAAAAAAGCCAATAATTGTAGGAACTATGAAAAGGTTCCTCTGCTGCAAAAGCCCCTATTAAAACATCCATGGATCGTACAGACACAAAAAGGTTGTCAAAGAAACCACTGGTTTAATCCAAACACTTACTGTCTCAAGGGTGCTTCCAATCTACCCTCCAGATAACATTTCAGTGAGGAAGCCAAAACCTCATCTCAGGCTTTTAACGTCCTGATGAGAGTTAAGGATCCCAGAAGAACAAGGTTAGAGACTGCCTCCTCTACAGCTTCCTGGGTTTCTTCAACTGTTTTTGCTTGTTGAATTTACAATGAACAAACAATAGTTTACACTGTTCTTTACAAGTTGGTTATTAAATGTCACAGTTGATTTGCTCATGAATTAGGGAAAAGAACCCATAGGAAAATCATTATGTTTTGATGTCATCCTTGTCTTCTAGTATTTCCAATCCTGCTCCTAGGGACACACTGCCATCCACATTTATGTTTCTCTTATGTGTCACACATTTCATGATCTGAATCAGGTGTTCTGAATAAGAGACATTTACAAAGTGTGCAGAGGTGTGGGTCAGCAAGACCATTATTGAAAAAAATATAATGCGTCTCTGCAATTCAATTCAATTCAAGTTTATTTGTATAGCGCTTTTTACAATACAAATCATTACAAAGCAACTTTACAGAAAATTATGTTTCTACAATATTTAGTAGTAGATTATAAGTGGTGACTAGGGATGGGCGTTTTCCACAAATATCACATTCGAATATTTGAGCTCACAAAAAACGAATATTCGAATATTCGTTTATTTAAATTAAGTTTAATGAGTCAGACGTTATTTTTCAGCAACATTTGTTTTCGTCATTTTGAACAACCTTACAATAAGCTTGAAAATTACACATCGTGTTTTGTAGCTGAAAACCTTTAACAATGCGTGCAAACAAACAAAAGTACAGATTAAAAGCAAAAAAAAAAAAAAGTGAACAAAGAAAAAACGTAAAGCAGCCTGCAGCAATTAGGCTATTGTACAGAATGTAGCTTACACTTAACTTTTAAACTGTCAGCAAATCTTTTTTGCTTTTTTTCTATTGTTTCAAATGTTCTTGTTAAGAAACACACGCATGTAAACATGATTGGGGAAAAGTCGGCTCCTTAGTCTGTTAACAATAAGGCCAGCCGCGGAGAAGACGCTCTCTGACGACACAGACGTTGGCGGGACTCACAAATAACGGTGTGCTAAGCGAATAAGTTTTGTGAAGCGCTTCGTGTTTTCGTTTCACCACTGAATGGGATCCTCATCTGGTGGAATACATGGCTCCAGCAAGAACTGTTCCCGCTCGTCTCGGCTGGACTCTCTGTAATCATCGCTGAAGAACTGGCTCAGCCTTTTCTGACGAGTGGGCATTGCATCTTCTTCATCGTGGCGACTGCATCCGCACCACTCGCATCAAGGAAAATGTTCTGTTACTTCTCTCATGTTTTCATCGAGAAACCTGAGATGTTTGTGCCAAGGGTCTAGGGCAGACGCGAGAAGAGGAGTTTTCACTGCATTCTCCAAGTTAGCAGTGTTTATTCGTTGCTTGAGAGATGCCGCAACAATGTTCTTGGATCACTTTCTGTGATTCTCCACGGCATATCTGAAGTACTGTAGAAGACCGCAGTTCTTTTAGGGGGCGTTCACATATTGCGTCTTTTGCATGCTCAAGTTCGTTATTTCCAATGTAGGGGTGCGGTATGCGCGCTCATAATGGAAGCGACGCGGTCGCGATGCGCACGCGGTGCGACGCGGTCCCGTTTTTTCCAGGCGCGTCCGAACAGCATCGAGTTAAAAACATCTCAACTTTCAGAATGCCGCAAGCGCACCGCAGGTCATGTGACAAGAACTAAACATTCAGCTTCATCTTTTCCTGTAACAACGTTGAAAGCTCAGTCAAGATGAAGGAACAGCTGATCATAGCTGTATATGGATTGCCATTTTGAAATAAATTTAGTAGCAGAGCTACTGAAAGCGATTTTTTTGTGCTGCAAATCCATTTATCCTTTGCTGAAATTTCCGCGTCTTCATGGAGAGAACGCGTCGCCTCAGGAGCGCTTCTGCCCGAGCGCTTTGGAAAGAAGGAGAAAGCGGAGCGCATAGCCTTTTCCACGCCTTATTAGGCGCGATATGTGAATGGCCCCTTAATCATTCATTAATTATTTTTTGCTTGCATACACCTTCAAATATGCCTTGGAGAATCACAGAAAGTGACCAAATTAGGTTTTATTGTGAACTTTTTTTTTTTTTTTTTTGCGAAATTCAAATATCATTTTTATTTATCAAATAATTAGAGCAGAACGAATATTCGAATGTTCGACTATCCGTGCACATCCCTAGTGGTGACTGTCAGTTTTTGCGCGTATGACAGGATTTTTCAGAAAAAATGAATACAAGACGTAGTCAGCCAGACGATGAACATTATTAACAGCAATAATTATATGATGCAGTCACACTTGTAGCAATATTAGTTAGTTCTGTTGTTGATTCAGGGTTAGCATCATCTGGGATCCTCTGAGGGGTCAGTATCATCTCTTCTCAGGTGTTCTGGATCCAGACTGGAGCTTGTGTAAATCCCGTGGAAAAACATAGAAACAAATAAGCCCCTTTCACACTGCACGTCGGACCCGGCATATTGCCGAAACATTGCCGGGTCGACTTCTGTGTGAAAGCAACCACGTCCCGGAATTGATTCCGGCATTGAAGCCGGGTTGGGGACCTAGTAACGTTGGCGGGTTCAACTCGGGAGGAGCGCTGTGTGAACAAAAGCCAGATCTAATGCCGTGTCGAAGTGATGACGGGCGACTCTTTTACCGGCTGTTTTAAAGGAAGATCAACATTTGCGACGAAAAAATATGTACAAACTGTAATGAAGCAGAGATCAGTTAGTTCCTCACTTTCCGCGCTGACGCAGAGATCGTTTGCTTGCTTCAGTGAAAGTATAACGTGCCTAACGTTTTCAAGTACATTACACGTCACGCCCTGATGTCATGTGTCATTACGGGATCTTCACGGGTTTTGTGTGAAAGCACACACATATCCCGGGTAATCACTAGCAGTATGAAAGTGCAAAATCTAGCGACCCGGCAATTGCCAGAACACTTTACCCGTGTATTTGCCGGAGTCGCAGCGTGAAAGGGGCTAGAGAGACATCATTAGGAAAGCTGCTGATCCAACAAAGTAAAATTAATTAGTTTAACCCAAGATAAAAATAAAAATGCGCATTTGATCAGATGCAACTGTGGGATCGACTGGTCTCTCCATACAAGAGGCGTCTAGAAGCTGAAATCACCAACAAAGGCTTTTCTACAAAGTTTAAATAAAGTGTGTTCAATACTTATTCCCTGTGTCATTTAACTATTTATTATGACTCAACTTGTATACATAAATGTTCTGATTTCTTTTTATGAATTCGATATTTGGCTTGATGGCTACATCTGGTGGAAATTTTGTGTCAATAGCCCACTTAGAAATCAAATCCCCTTACTGATAAAAATGCTGATATGTCAAATACTTATTTTCCCTGCTGTATATATATAAAAGTAGCTGATAAATGTTGTTGGATTTAATTCTTATATAAACCAATGACATGGTAATGACACAGTTGAGTCAATTGTGTTCAGTGCTTGACAAGGGAACATTTATTAAATTAGTTGTGACTGATTGCTAGTGATAAGTGCTATGAACGTCTCATGCATGAAATTATTGCATTGTTCTTTAAAGGTCCTATGACATGGAAATTTCACTTTCTGAGGTTTTTTAACATTAATATGAGTTCCCCTAGCATGTATGTGGTCCCCAAGTTTCTAAAAATTTTAATCGGTGCAAATCGAGATTTTACTATCTTTCTCTGCCTTTGAGAAAATGGAAGCTCAAACGAGCTGATCTGGAATCTCCTCTTTGTGACATTGTAAAGAGAATTGTTACCTCCCCTTTCTCTGCTTTGCCCGCCCAAATATTTACATATAATTCAGTCGCAATGTCAGCACAGGCGTTACAAACAGACTTTTATGATATGGATTCGACAGCACCGGCACAAACAGTGAGTAACAGTGTTCATTAATGCCTGATCTGTGATCAGTGATTTCTGATGTGTAGCTAATTATTCAAGTTCACACAGACTTTCTTTCTAAATCGTTTAATACTGTTTATGCATAAGTGCTGGACTTTAAATGAAATCTACTATTGATTTTCACCATTGACTGATTTTGCAGAACATTTAGACTGATAACTTCTGTGCGCAGATACTGCAAATTTGTCACTGTATCCCCATATGTAAAACAGTGTGCTAGTTTGTCATTAAGATGCTCTTTTAAAACATCTATCATTATATACATTTGTAATATATATATTTCAGTTCAGCTGTTTTAACTTTCAAACAACATGTGGAAAATGTTTAATGCTAAATGGTTGAAAAGGTTAATAAACTTTTACATTATTTATATTCAATTATTTAAGATTATTATAATTATTTTAATAGCATTTTACAATATTTTAATCATGATACCTATTATAAAATCTAAAGGTATATGTTATCATCATTAGCAACAATAAAACTAAATACATTTCGCTGCTTTATCACGCTGAAACAACTCCTATTGGTAGTTTTATTTTATTACTTTGATCATGATTGGTTAACCTGGCTGTTATTCAGGAAACTGGACCATGAACCATTTCGCGCCTTTCTACATTTAAAATTATGACCGTTATTGTCTTCTTTCTGTGAGTGTCGGTGAGACTGAGGCGGCTGACTGTGAGCTGCTGCTCGTTGTAACTGTTCTGGCGGTCCCAAATTATTTTATATTTGCCTGTTATTTATTTATTTTTATTTATTTATTTTGAGCGAATTTGAATCGTGACATGTCAATGGAGAACAAAAACTGTAATATGAACACAGGAAGGGTCAGATGTGTTCTGCGAGGTCCAGCAACCATACTGGCAAAATGAGGTAAGAAAATCGCTATCTTTATTATCTTTTGAAAATAGTAAAGTATAACCAGAGTTTACAAATGGGTAACTTAAAGGACCTGTAACCTGCAGAAGATAAATAAATACCTGTGTGTGTATTTTTGTATTGCTTTATCACAGATGATCAAGTTACACTGTAAAAAGTGAGCATGGGTCTAAGTTGGATTACTAGAACTATTTGAGTCTATTTACTTCATTTTTCTGCTTTCCTAATCGTAATTGATTATTGTACTCTCATTCAACTTGAGTGCATAGAAATTCACAGATACTCAAATATCTCACTTTCACCCAAAGTATAATTTCCCTTTAAAATGATCTCCGCGTCAGACGTTTTTTTTCTTAACGTCATGACGCACGAGCCCGATTTCAACTTCTGTTGCTCAACTGACAACCGCCATTTTTTTCTCTCGGGACTCGGATGAAAAAGGTAGGTTGGAAGTTTATTTTAATTAATATACTCGAAAATTAAACTTTTGGACGTGTATTTTAGTTGTTTATGAGTTTATAGATGTTGTTTGTGAACATGAATACTAACGCAATCGTAATTAACCGAATTTTTGAACGTACGTTTGCGATATAGCGTTACTGAACATGTTCTATGTATACAATATGTTGCATTTACTCGTTCAGTTTGGATCTTTGGAGTGTGTGTATAAAATTATTTTTTAAATTGATGCCTCCTTAAGTTAATGTTAGTCACGCCAAACTGCCTCAGCGAATTGTAGCTAAATTATTACATTTATTGGAACGTTATACTGTCCTAGAGTCTGTTTATCACTGTCTGCCACTTGCATAAATGCTGCATCCGTAGGCAGTATTATCCGTAGGGGCTGCCATTGTTTCGTGGGATATATGACGTCAGAGCCCGTAATTGAGAGTACATCGATCTGGTACGAGTTCACGGGTGAGAAGTCACATATTCGACTGCCGTTCCAGTGCACTTTCATGGGTAGAAGATTGGAAAAACACGGGTTACAGGTTACCTGGAACGCGGCATAAATGTATAAAGCCTACAAGCAATATGGCATCTTTTGCAAAACAACATGTATTTGTGTTCGCAGTATTGATTTATATCAGTGTTAACAATTAAAAATCGATTTTTTTCGACGTTGACACATAATTACATGAATTCTTTAATTACATTAATTACCATATTTAGTATGACTTACGGTTGACAACTGGAAATTATGCCGCACAGCCTCCACCTCCTCGTCATTTATTCCACGTAACTTGCTTGGTGAAAAATCAGCCATTATCTAACAAATAGCACAGTACTACTTAGTTAATCAACTATAAACAATATTCATGCATATATTTAATGCATTATATAAAACAAATCATACTTATTTTAGGGAAAACTTTAAACACGGTAATACCAACATGCTTACCTTGTCAACCCAACCTCTGATCCGATCTGATTAAGTCTAGAAAACCCTGTGTAATAAGAAAAAAATCCCATGTCATTCTGGCAGGAAACAGTAGTTTAAATTTGAAAATTAAAAACAATTCTTCCTGTACCTGTTAGCCTAGATTTTTTAATTAATTGATTTAACCAACATATGAATTGTTATCTTAAATGAAAATACATGCTGTTAAAAATCATTGTTGAAAGATTTAGTTACATCTACTATACAAATAAAAACAGCAAAAAAACATTAAACTGTAGAGAAATATGAGCATGTTACAAAGCATAAATATTTGTTCAAATTTCAGAATAATCACTTTAACATTTATGTAGTCATTATGTTTTCTTGCACTGTAAAGCTTTATATACTATAACTAAAAAAAGTTGGAACTGATTACATCTAAATATTTAAGTTATATTAACTCAATTAACTCAATTGTAGAGTTTACAAGTTACTATAACATTACCCATCAACTTAATAAAAAAGTTTGTTTTTGGGTTCACAGAACCAATTACAATTAAATAAACATTACATTTGTTACACTACAATTAATTAACTCATTCTGAAATAAAAAGGGATAAACAATTTAAAAGTAAATTACTCTTTTATTAAGTGACCACGATCCATTGACAAAACAACAACATTAAATTGTTTGTAAAATGAAAAAAAAAATTCTCCAAAACATTATTCAAAAACATTAAATATATTTGCCTTGAAAAATGACCTTAGATAATAACTTTCACTTTAAGAAATAGACAATATTGATATCTGGATATCACCCAGTTGTAAATCCTTCCCTAAAATAGAGACATTTCCAAAAATCTGATTTAACAGTAACTTTAGAAATAAAAGTTATTCTAGTACAGAATATAAGAGAAAGATTTCAAAATAGAGCAATAAATTTTTTTTAACTGTCATTTCTATGAGTGGATGAACACACAATACTGTATATGGGACTTATACCATTCCAGGTAATCAACTGATAAAATGTTCTGCTAATTAAATACTGGACAAATACTGTTTAAAAAAACACAATGCACTAAAAGTGACAGAAGTGAAACTTTAAATTAAATGTCAAATAAAAGAGTACCTGTGTAAGCTTTGTTAAAACACTGAGGAAATTTTACTGACAAAATTTCATTTTTAAAACTCAACACTCTCAGTCTCAGTTGCCCATCCTCAAGACTCCTCAAGTCTTTCTGGGAAGAGTCAAATGTATTGTCCAACTCTTTTGGGGAACTTGGATTCAAGGAGTACGTTATTCCAAAAACCATAACAAATGCATGAGCCAATGTAGGGAAATCATTAACTAGCCTATATGTTACCCAAAGTGCAACTTCAGCAATCTCTGAGCAGAAGAAAGTTGGCAACTATTGAACTGTCATTAACAGAGAGAAAACGAAGTCATAAGCATCTATCACATTGTTCTACCTGAAAACAAAATAGGAGTAATGTTACTCTAAACTTCCAATGACTGACATCTAAAATCAATTATATCCCATAAAATTAACTACATTTATAATTCATATATTCAATTCCTGAAAACAGCTGAATGACATCTGAATACAAAGTGAGATTGTTGATTACTGAACACTGTATGAAAAGGTGCGTTTCCGGCAGTTTCTCTCTATGTGCTCTGGCGTTTCTGATTTCTGAACACTGTCAGAAACGGACTGTTTTGTGTGCGGCAGTTTTCCATTCTGCTCACGTACTGTACATACGCAATTAGGTCCCATACACGGGCGGAAATGTTTACTCACCCACTGGTAAATCCACATACATCCCTGTCCATGACAACAATCTCCATAAAATCCAGGTAGTTATATTTCCGTAAACGAACACTCGTGTCTCAGTAAGCGTCTATAAATCACTGCACGCGTAATATGTTTTAAATGCTATTCAAAACTTCTTTATATACAAAAATGCAATATATGTGCTAATAAAAACACAAGGCATCAACAATTTTATTTTTTATTTTTCAGCAAATGCAAAACTACAGACATTTAACAGGACTGTAAATATTATTAAACAAATTTGGCAATACTGCAACATCATTTGGATTGAAAAAATATTTTAAATATTTTGCAAACACAGACACTTCAGGTAAATCACTAAACTGAATAAAAAATAAAATAATTTGGAAAAAAAAAATACTAATAAAAAAACAAACAATAATGAATACACTTACAATGTGTACACTTACAATGGACACTTCAAGGACAGTGATTACTGCTCTCTCAAACACACACACACACACACACACACACACACACACACACATATTCTACAACTCTAATGGCACCATCAGGACCATGCCATGTTTTTCTTTTCCATTTAATTCTGCCTTTCAGAAGATACTTTTATGCTCATAAGTTTACATACTCCTAGCACAAAGATGAGCAGACTCGGTCCTGGAGGGCTGCTGCCCTGCAGAGTTCTGCTCCAACCCTGATCAAACTCACCTGTAGCCTTCTAGTAATCCTGAAGACCTTGATTAGCTTCAGTTCTGTTTAAATAGGGCTGGAGTGAAACTCTACAGGACAGTCGCCCTCCAGGACTGAGTTTGCCCATCTGTGCCCTCGCAGAATATGCACTCATTTTATCAAAATAAGATGGATCATAATGTATGCAATTCATATTTAGTACCATCATGAATAAGCAATTTTACATAATATTTACATTTACTGATTTTATAAAAATATAATTTATTTAAAAAAAATACCAAAAGTCAACATACACTGGATGACCTACATCTGTTTTTGTTTTGGGATAGTTTTTTATGAGTCCAGAGCAGTTCAACTGCCTTCTGTTCTTTAGAAAAATCCCCCAAGTGTTACGATCGGAACCCAGGGAAACACAGGAGACAAGAGATCCAAACGCAGTGTGGTATTTATTGGGTAATCCAAATCAGAATCCAACAAGCAGGGGTCAAAACCAGAAATCAATCCAAACAAACAAACAATAGGGATAGGAACTGGAACTGGAACAGGAAACTCGGAAGACGAGGAAACTCGGAAGGCGAGGAAACTTGGTAACGGAATGAAAGGACTCCATGAAGACAAACAGAAAAAGACCGGTTAATATAGGCAGGGTAATGAGTATCAAGTGAAAACACCTGAGTGCAATTAACAGGAGTGAAATTACTGTGAAAAAGGGACAAGGCTTTGTGGGAATTGTAGTGCCTACGGTGAGGTGCCTATGGGGAAGTGAGACCACTAGTGGAGACTCAGGGAAACAGAGACCAGACAGCATGACATTACCCCCTCCTCCACGAAACAGCTACCAGATGCTTCATGTAGGTTGTCTACAAACCGGAAGGTTGGTGGTTCAATCCCGGCTCCACTTGACCAAGTGTCGAGGTGTCCTTGAGCAAGACACCTAACCCCGACGAGCTGGATGGCGCCTTGAATGGCTGACACTGCAGTCGGTGTGTGAATGAGTGTGTGAATGGGTGAATGTGAGGCCAATTGTAAAGCGCTTTGGATGGCCATGTGGTCTGTTGAAAGCGCTATATAAATGCAGTCCATTTACGGAGGGAGGTGGAGCGGCTGAGGACCAGGGGGAGGGACGGCGGGCCAGGTAAAATGGGCAAACAGAGACAAGAAGTGCAAAAAACAAAAACAAGGAGCCCAGGAGGGAGGTGGATCGGCGGAGGATCAGGGGGAGGGACGGAGGGCCAGGTCCATAGAGGGAAACAGAGAGAAAACCAAAAACAAGGAACCCAGGAGGGAGGTGGACCGGCAGAGGATCAGGGGGAGGGACGGAGGGCGAGGTCCATAGAGGGAAACAGAGAGAAAACCAAAAACAAGGAACCCAGGAGGGAGGTGGACCGGCAGAGGATCAGGGGGAGGGACGGAGGGCCAGGTCCATAGAGGGAAACAGAGAGAAAACCAAAAACAAGGAACCCAGGAGGGAGGTGGACCGGCGGAGGATCAGGGGGAGGGACGGAGGGTCAGGTCCATAGAGGGAAACAGAGAGAAAACCAAAAACAAGGAACCCAGGAGGGAGGTGGACCGGCGGAGGATCAGGGGGAGGGACGGAGGGCCAGGTCCATAGAGGAAAACAGAGAGAAAACCAAAAACAAGGAACCCAGGAGGGAGGAGGACCGGCGGAGGATCAGGGGGAGGGACGGAGGGCCAGGTCCATAGAGGGAAACAGAGAGAAAACCAAAAACAAGGAACCCAGGAGGGAGGTGGACCGGCGGAGGATCAGGGGGAGGGACGGAGGGACAGGTCCAGAGAGATGAACAGCAAAAAACAAAACAACAACAAAACACAAGTCCAGGAAGGAACATAACGTTCAGTGGCCCAGGGCCGAACTGACAGGGCAGGAATCCAGAGAGGAGCCAGGTGGAATTGGAGCCATGCGGTCGAGACAGAAGCCCACCACATCCGTGCGGTCGAGACAGAAGCCCACCAGGGCGGCGCAGAAGACCACCACTTCCGTGTGGTCGAGACAGAAGCCCACCAGGGCTGCGCAGAAGACCACCACATCCGTGTGGTCGAGACAGAAGCCCACCAGGGCGGCGCAGAAGACCACCACATCCGTGCGGTCGAGACAGAAGCCCACTCGGGCAGCGCAGAAGACCACCACATCCGTGCGGTCGAGACAGAAGCCTACCAGTGCGGCGCAGAAGACCACCACATCCGTGCAGTCGAGACAGAAGACCACCCGGGCGGCGCAGAAGACCACCACATCCGTGCGGTCGAGACAGAAGCCCACCAGTGCGGCGCAGAAGACCACCACATCCGTGCAGTCGAGACAGAAGACCACCCGGGCGGCGCAGAAGACCACCACATCCGTGCGGTCGAGACAGAAGCCCACCCGGGCGGCGCAGAAGACCCCCACAGTCTGACAATGCCTAATAATTTTGAGATCTATCTTTTCACTTTGAGGAAAAATGAAGGACTCATACACAATGTTATAAAAGGTGAACACATTGTTCACTGATGCTCCAGAAGGAAATACAATGCATTAAGAGTTGGGGGTGTTCACTTTGAACAAGATGATGAAGTAAATTTTTCTTATTTTGTTTAAAGATCATATCTGTTCATTTAATACTGCCCTTCAGAAGCTACATACTTTAACACTGATTTTCAGAAAAAAAATAATTTTCCCTAATCATCCAATTCAAGTAGTTCACACCCTGTTCACTCCCTCTCTTAATAAATTGAGCTGCTTTCCTGAAAAACAATAAATGCATTTACCTTTTGAAATAGTTGTGTAAGGGTCCCTCAATTATGCTCAGTTTTTAAAAAAATATATATATATATATCTGAAATCATCCATTCATTGCTGGAAAGGGTTCAAAATGCAAAAGATGCTGGAAAATCTAAGAAAGAAAAGGATCTGGAAGATCATTTAAACTATTCAGGACAAAGGACTCATGGAACACTATCCCAAAACAAAAAACTAATTATTTTTATTTACTCAGCTATAACTCTGACTAGCAGACTAAATGGAATTAAATTATATTTAATTTCAGTGAAATATCAATACCCCTATCATCCTCTGCCATGTTCTTTCTTTTTATCATGTAGAAACTGTCACCGGTGGTTCGAAGGATTCATATTTTCAGTCTTTCAGATGAATGGTTGGGTCTGGGAACAGAGGATCCTGTAAAAATATAATAAAACACAATTTCTATAAATACATTGTACAGTTTTCATTGTTTAAACAAGTTAGAATGATGAAACATAACATGATAATACAAATGTAATGAAAACAGTTATTTTGTTAGTTGAACTATACAGCAATTTACAATGTCACATATGTATATATACTAGACAGAATACGCATATTTGGCCTGCTGTGATCTAGGAATGGAGGTGAGAAAAGCGGTGATATATAGACTTCCTCCGATGCTAATTGTTTTTATTATATGAAAATGTTTCTCCTAAACTTTGTTGAAATAAACTTCATTAATAATTGGTAAAAAAGTTACTGATTTAGTAACTGAATAAAAGGTAACTTTAGTAATACAAGGGTATTCAAAAACAGTGTTCAAGTTACTTGATGACTTTAAAGACTCTTTAAAGACCAGCAGTTTTCCAGAAGAATGTCAACATTTGCTATCTGACCTTAAAACATTATATATATATATATATATATATATATATATATATATATATATATATATATATATATATATATATATATATATATATATATATATATATCGAGGGCTTGGAACCAGAGGGGCGTAAGTGGCATTTGACAAACTTTACAGGAGAGCCAAAACAAAATTTTGACCACAATTCAATCAACTGTTTGATTGTTACTGTTAACAATTTATTAACCTTCAACCACAACATTGCAACCACTTACATACTTATACGAGTAAGTTCTCAAGAGAACATATTATGGCATATTAACACAATGAACATATTATAAAACCTTGCAAAATCTTGAAAATATGGCAAGAACATCAAATACGCCTTTTTGGCACCAAACATTTCCAATTCTTCTAAAGAAAAATAGGGCGTATCTGCTGATAAATGCAGAAATGATTGGTAAAAACATTGGTTAAAAACACTCTAACTTCATAACTTTTCATTTTATTTAAAATACTGTATACATAGTCATTTAATTTCATCATTTCAAACTGTTTAACATTTCATTTCTAACTGTTTAATTTCAGTTCTCATTTATGAGTTCACATTCATGTCAAACAGTTTAACATTTAATTTCAAACAGTTTAATTTCAAATTTTATTCATGAGTTCACATTAATGCATTTAATTTCAAACAGTTTAACATTTAATTTCAAACTGTTTAATGTCTCTTGTTTATTACACATTTCACTTGTTTATTACACATTTCACAGTCGAGCGCTCAAAGAGTTCGGCTGAGACGTGACGAGGCTCTGGAAGTTTCGCAGAAACGAGAAGAGGCTCTGGTAGTTCAGCCGAGATGAGGAGAGGCTCTAGTAGTTCAGCAGAGACGTGGGGAGGCTCTGGTAGTTCAGCCGAGACGTTGAGAGGCGCTGGTAGTTCCGCAGAGACGTGGAGAGACTCTGGTAGTTCCGCAGAGTTTAGACTGGATTCAGGAAGATCAATGATGACTTGACTCTGCTCATGAAGATCATTGGTGACTTGACTCTGCTCATGAAGATCATTGGTGACCTGACTCTGCTCATGAAGATCATTGGTGACCTGACTCTGCTCATGAAGATTATTGGTGACCTGACTCTGCTCATGAAGATCAATGGTGACCTGACTCTGCTCATGAAGATCAATGGTGACTTGCCTTTGCCCATGAAGAACACCGGTGACTTGACTTGACTCTGGAAGGTCACCGGGGACTTGACTTGACTCTGGAAGGTCAACGGTGACTAGCCCTGACTCTGGAAGGTCAACGGTGACTAGCCCTGACTCTGGAAGGTCAACGGTGACTAGCCCTGACTCTGGAGGGTCAACGGTGACTAGCCCTGACTCTGGAGGGTCAACGGTGACTAGCCCTGACTCTGGAGGGTCAACGGTGACTAGCCCTGACTCTGGAGGGTCAATGGTGACTAGCCCTGACTCTGGAGGGTCAACGGTGACTAGCCCTGACTCTGGAAGGCGGCCATCTTGTGCAGTGGCGCTGGGCTGGCGGCCATCCTGGGCAGCGGCGCTGGGCCAGCGACCATTCTGCGCAGCGGCGCTGGCTCGGCAGATGTGTGCCTCCTCTCCCCTCTCCGTCCGCAATGGTGAGACGGCGGCTCCGATCCGTCCCTCACAAACCCAGGGTCGAAGGGGGGCCATGGTGGAGAGCGATGCCTGACCACCTCTCGACAACTCACTCCTCTGCGACCTCCCCTGGTCCCACGAAAAACGACCAGAGGGGTTCCCTCAAAACCACTATTTCTGTCCCGCTCGGTGGCTGGGGAGGAAACATCAAAAAACATACCGCTGGATCTTAGTAGATGGAGTCCTTCTGTGACGTTCGGGACCCAGTGAGACACAGGAAAAGAGAGATCCAATAGCAGTAGGTTTTATTAAGGTAATCCAAAGAGAAGTGAACAAGCAGGGGTCAAAACCAAAAATCCATCCAAACAAACAAAAAAATAAACAGGAGAGGAACAGGAACTTGGACGACGAGGAACTCGGAAGACGAGAAAAACTGGGTAACGGAAGGTAAGGAAGGAAAGGACTCCATGCAGACAACAGGAAAAGAATGGAAAATATAGGGAGGCTAATGACTAATAAGTGAAGGCACCTGGTGCAATTACTGTGATGAAGGGACAAGGCTAGTGGGAATTGTAGTGCCAACGGTGAGGTGCCTAAGGGGAAGTGAGCCCACTAGTGGACACCCAGGACAAAACACAGCAGTGAACACACACACACACACACACACACAAACACAAACACTCTCACACATACGTGTTTAGCTATCCTTGTGAGGACCATGACCACATAGCATGTTGTGAGGACCCTGGTTTCTGCTGACACTATAAGGCTGAAAAAAATTGTTTGACCACTAGAGGGGTGTATACAGCCACACTATCAGCTCAGATGCTCTCACACACGACACTCACTGAACTCTGGTGAAGTTGGTGGCGCTGTGAGGACCGAGCCGGTTGCTGGGCAGATTACATGACACTTAGCGCCTCTAATGGACGTTCACCCGAAAATGCAGGGAAACGTGACCGGAAGTCAACATTATCCTTATACTTTTACTGTAGTATTTTCGCCTTAAGGGATATTCTGAGAATGATTTCTGCATAATTAAAATGGACGATGATTGTGCCTCGGAGACATTGAACTGTGGAAAAAACAACGTGGTCACAAAGGTAAGTACTTTTATCTTAGAAGTTATAGCCTACTTTAGAACACGATAATGATAATAATAACAATTATAATAACGGAAGCTCGTTTCCGCCACAGAATTAAACATTTAAAGTTAATTACCAGTTTTTAACTCGCAATTCTGACGTTATATCTCACAAATTCTGAGAAAACTAATTATCTTTTAAAATGTTTTAATCTGTGGCAGAAACAAGCTTTAAAGAAATCTTCATGAAAGTAACATGTTCTAATTATTATTTATTTCTGTTATAGTGGAATCAAGTGGAAAGGACTCTTGGATTTGTCAAGATTTAATCTGTTTTAAATTAAGTATAGAAACGGAGTGACATTTTAATTTGGATTCTTAAAGATTGATGTGATCATCCACAAATGTTCTTTTATTTTCCTAATTATTATTGTTAGCAAAATCCTAATGGGCTGTTTTGTTACAATTTGAAGAGTAAATTATGCTGGTTTCATTATATGCATAAAATAAAGGTTTATTCTGTCTTTTCAAGTGTTTTAATCTAATATTATACACTTAAGCCTGTCAACGTATATGGGTTATTTCAGCTCAAACTTATAATATAAATAACTTATAATTATTATTATTCAAATCAGACAAAAGTGACAAGAAAAAAGCAGCTGTTCTAATTAACACTGATGACTGATGGCACTCAGATGACCACAGACACGGTCAGCTTCAGTTTGATCATTAGAGCAGTTGAGTGAACTACCCATCTTGTTGTGAACTATTGTAAGCCATACTAGACAAACACAATACAAACTCCACAATTATAAATCAGTAGCAATTTATTTTTTCACATAGCATATTAATGCTTCTTTACATCAGTCCACAAACTCAACTACAATAACTCTTGTGCTAACTGTGGACTGATAATCTCATCAATACAATACAGTGCTTAATAACCTGAAGCTGTTCTGACTTTTATTCATTCTCAGGATATGAATTCTTGATAGTTAAATTCTCTAATAAAAATGCTGATTTTTGATATCAACAATTACATTTCCACAAGTAAAGACTTCAATTCTTGATTTCTGTAATGTATTTTCACTAATGAAATCTTACCATAGGCTGACATTCAAATTCAGTATCAGTATCAGAAATACTGATTGTTGATTTCAGGAATTACTTTGTTACTAGTGAAAATGTATTCATTTAATTGCTACTAGTGACAATTTTAATTTCTGATATCTGAAAATGTATTTCTGATATCAATAATTAGAGGTGTAATTTTTAGATATATAAAATGTATTTCTTACTAGTAAACAATGACATTCATGAAATCAGAAACGAACATTGTTGCTAGTAGCGATTAAATTGCAGATATCAAGAAAATACATTTTCACTAGTAACAAAGTAATTCCTGAAATCAAATCAATAAGCATTTCTGATACTGATCCTGAATTTGAATGTCAGCCTATGGTGAGATTTCACTGGTGAAAATACAATTACAGAAATCAAGAATTATAGTGTTTACCAGTGGAAATGTAATTGCTGATATATCAAGAATTCATATCCTGAGAATGAATAAAAGTCAAAACAACTTGCCTTCACACATGCAAGTTAATTCAGCGACGTCCTCTTCTTTCTGGTTTGGATGGTATTGTGAACATGATTTTTAATGTCTCTCCAATGTCTGCTCTGAAGTGCTGGCTCTGCATCTATGCACTCGATGCATTTGTCTTTCCCCGGGACTCTCAATAAGGTTATGCAACTTCCAAGTTGCCCCCAAACTGCTTTTTTTCGGCATCACTTCAAGGCCTTCTTTTACCCATCTTCTGTGCAGCAGAACCTAAATAAACAGAAATACATATCGTTCCATCAAAGTCAGCAAATCATGGAATCATAAAACAATCAATTTCCATATTTCACATCATGTAAAAAGTTGCATACAATAGGTTACACCGGGAACGCTTCCCATAACACTTGTGACTAGGGATAGGCATTTCAAGCAAAAATAATATTCAATGATTGCTGGGAATTATTTGATTATTATTTGAAAATCGCAACCCACCCCCCATTCACACAAGCTGGCATGTATAAGAGACACACACATAAACAGAGAGCGAGAGCAACCATTCATGCTGTCCATCTGCATGATAACAAACTGTTTCATTAATTAACTCAATCCATTTAATGATTGTAACATGCTGAAATATATTAATATAATAAACAACCGAATGACGGCACTAAAGTCAAAGTCACCTTTATTTACATAGCGCGTTAAACAAAATACATTGCGTCAAAGCAACTGAACAACATTCATTAGGAAAACAGTGTCAATAATGCAAAAATGACAGTTAAAGGCAGTTCATCATTGGATTCAGTTATGTCATCTCTGTTCAGTTAAATAGTGTCTGTGCATTTATTTGCAATCAAGTCAACGATATCGCTGTAGATGAAGTGACCCCAACTAAGCAAGCCAGAGGCGACAGCGGCAAGTTTTATTAACATAACAGTCTGATGATTGCCATATATCAACTGCTCATAAGGCTATAGCATTTCACTTCATAAACTGTAGCATGAACATAATAAAATATAAAACCAGTTCATCTATTATCCATGATTAATTGAATATTACCTCAAGCATAATGATTTTAGGCTAGGCATAATGGGTTAACACATAATGTGAATAGCTTGAATGTTGGCTAAACACTAACTGCACTAATGTGAACATTAACATTATGTTGGTCATAACAATAACCTATCTCACATTTTTATAAAAAAAAAGAACATGTTCGGGATGAAGAAGGGAGTGCCGTTTGTTCATGATTAGGCCGACCGTAGAGAACAGCGTTTCTGATGGCACAGACATCGCAACACGCACAAGGAAAGCCTTTGCTAGTTTGGCCAGTCGGGGGTATTTGTGGTTTGGTTTTCCTCCAGTTCATCGGGAAACGTGGATGTGCGGGCATGATTGTGTCTAGGGCTGTAGCTATCGAATATTTTAGTAATCGAGTATTCTACCAAAAATTCCATCGATTAATCGGATAAAATGTGTTTTTGCTTAATTAAAAAATAAGACTCCTGGGTCTTGTGACGGTCACGGAGGGACCGCACGTTCAACATGGACGTTAATACGCACAAACACACACCGAGACTGTTTGGTGATACAAAAGTTTATTGTAATTATTGATCAGAGAGTGAATGAAATACCTGTAAACTATAGCTGTGTCCCAATTTGAAGACTGCATCCTTTGAAGGCCGTATTTGAAGACTGATTGGCCGCGTTTGAAGGCCGATTGCGTCACAGCTGCGCGACGAAGACTGTCCCAATTCAAACACGCACGCTTCGAAGGCCGCGTTTGAAGGCAGATTGCGTCACAGCAGTGCTAAGAAGGCTGTCCCAATTCAAACACGCACGCTTCGAAGGCCGTGTTTGAAGGCAGATTGAGTCACAGCAGTGCTAAGAAGGCTGTCCCAATTCAAACACGCACGCTTCGAAGGCCGTGTTTGAAGGCAGATTGAGTCACAGCAGTGCTAAGAAGGCTGTCCCAATTCAAACTCTGCACGCTTCGAAGGCCGTGTTTGAAAGCAGATTGCGTCACAGCAGTGCTAAGAAGGCTGTCCCAATTCAAACTCTGCACGCTTCGAAGGCCGATTGCGTCACCGCGGCGCGACGAAGGCTGCTCCAGTTTGGTACGTCATTCAAATGCGCCGCCAAATGCGCACATCATTTCTCTGACAAACGAAGGATACAAAAATGGACACTTCGTGGCCTACGCTTCCCCAGAATTCATAGCGCGCCGATGACGACCAGTATATAAAAAAATGTCGGGTGTCAGTAGTGTCGTGGCTGAGGAATTCACTTATAAATGTAAGTATTGTGTTTTAATTTATTAAAATAGCTAGCGAAACAAGTGTTAAAAGCATGAATATGGACCAAGCACTGAACCCCCTGTGTGAAAACAATCAAGTGAGTTAAATGAAGCAAATACTAAATTTAATATCAAAATGCTTTTCTTGCTTAGTTGTTTGGTTTTGTTCTAGTATATATATAATCTTGTTATGTATGAAAAATAATCTTGTTAACAAGAAAAATAATCTTAGAAAGAAATAAACAAGGAAAATAATCTTGTTTTCAGTTTGATGTAAGATTATTTTGCTTAACCCATTATCAGATTATTTTATTGCTTAAAACAATACTCACCTAATTTTCCCCCAAAACAAGAAATGTTTTACTTGTCTAGTAGGCTAAATGCTTCTTGATTTTAAGGATTTTCAGATGTTTTAACTAGAAACAAGACAAAATATTAAGTAAGAAAATATTTTTTGCAGTGAATTTCAAAGAGGATATATTCAAGTAAATAAAAAAGGAGCACAAATCCATCTGAAATGTGGTAGATAAAAATCCCTGAAAAACATATCTTGCGTGTCTGCAATAAATTGTTTAATTTACCTGAAATAGCTAGCGAAACAAGTGTTAAAACCCAGGGGTGTTTCTTAAAAAACCTGAACTTAAACTAAAAACTGCAGCTTCATTTATCAGGTGGTCTGAGGCAAAACCTGTTGTAATTATTTTTGTTTCAGGGACCAAGGAGCAGATGGCTGACTTTATTTGTTTAAGGGCCGAACATGATTATTTATTTACAGGGGCCAAAAACTCGGCCACTGTGGCTTGGAGGTAAAAGTCAAAGTCATTAAAGGCATTAACCATTTGTAATATTTCCACTAGCTGCCTCTTGTATGCAAAAATTAGCCCTCACCCTATACAAAGCCCACAACAATGAGACAACTAGTTAAGGCAATGGTCTTTCTCTTATGTAGTTTTTTTGTATATAAACCTGTTAAGCAAACTTGAGGATCCAGGAATATAATCCAGGAGTATTTTATATGCATGTACTGCTGTGTGATTTTTTCTAATGTTAAGATTGCAACCCTGTCTTAATACTTTTCATAATTCTTTCCTTTTTTCTCCTTTTTTAGGAAAATTCTGGAGAAAATGGACCTGCTGGGGAAGGTCACTCCCTTGCAGGCCAAAAAAAATGGGACAACTTTAAAAAAAAAATACAAGGTAAGCAAGTTAATTGACACATCTGAAATGCTGAAATGTATTGTGGTGTTCTTGTTGTTAACAACAGGTATAGTGTATTTGCTCTGCCTTAGGATTGCCAGTGTCCTGGGACAGGTGAGGGGGTGAGCGGAAAATCCACTGCTGAAACTTGGCCGTGGTTTGTCCTCATGGATGAGGTTTTGGGACAGAGGCCTTCCAACAACCCCCCTGTCCTAATTGCCTCCCTCCCTGAGGACAAACCAGGGCCAAGTTCAGCCCGGGCAGTCCCAGCAGCCTCGACAGCCTCAGCCGCCCGACAACCTCAGCCACCCCGACAGCCTCAGCCGCCCCGACAACCTCAGCCGCCCAGACAGCCTCAGCCGCCCCGACAACCTCAGCCGCCCCGACAGCCTCAGCCGCCCCGACAACCTCAGCCGCCCCGACAGCCTCAGCCGCCCCGACAACCTCAGCCGCCAGAAAAAGGGGCCATGACGAGCTCCTTGAGCTAATGAGGGAGGACATGAGGTTTCAGAGGGAAACAGAGGAGAGGAGAGCACAAGAGAGCAGGGAGAGAATGGACAGACAGTTTGCTCTCCTGGAGAGAAATGAAACATTTGTTTGAATCAGTTTTGGTATTTATGTTTTTTGTCACTTATTTTTACATGAAAAAGTAATTTCTGTACACTGTTTGTGTTAAGTTAAAACCTATATGGAATTTAAGTTATTTGTAAATGAGGCAAGGCAATTTTTGTACATTGTTTATTTTTATAATACGTTTTACATATGGAATTGAAAAAAAAAATACATTTGGAAATAAAATAATTGTTCTTGACTTGTATACATGTTTTTTTGCATGTAAAATGAATATGATTAAGTACTTTACAAATATTTACAACAACAGGAAAACAATTCAAATTAATGGTACATAAATCAGATTGAAAAAAAATGGACACTTTCAGCTGAACAGGGAGATGAAAAGAAATATCAGGAGGCAGAAAAGAAATATCAGGGTCTCTATTGTGGAACCCCATCCGTGTCGCCGGTCACTTCTCAACAGGTCCAGCATACTCTAATGCATCAAGAGTAAAAGTAAAAGAGTAAAAGTAAATAAAAAAGCAGTAATATTGATGCAAAACCATATATATACACACACATATATATATATGTATATACAGGTGCTGGTCATATAATTAGAATATCATGAAAAAGTTGATTTATTTCACTAATTCCATTCAAAAAGTAAAACTTGTATATTATATTCATTAATTACACACAGACAGATATATTTCAAATGTTTATTCTTTTAATTTTGATGATTATAACTGACAACTCCCAAAAATCCCAAATTCAGTATCTCAGAAAATTAGAATATTACTTAAGACCAATACAAAAAAAGGATTTTAATAAATGCTGGCCTACTGAAAAGTATGAACATGAAAAAGTATGAGCATGTACAGCTCTCAATACTTAGTTGGGGCTCCTTTTGCCTGAATTACTGCAGCAATGCGACGTGGCATGGAGTCGATCAGTCTGTGGCACTGCTCAGGTGTTATGAGAGCCCAGGTTGCTCTGATAGTGGCCTTCAGCTCTTCTGCATTCTTGGGTCTGGCGTATCGCATCTTCCTCTTCACAATACCCCATAGATTTTCAATAGGGTTAAGGTCAGGTGAGTTTGCTGGCCAATTAAGATACAATGGTCCTTAAGCCAGGTACTGGTAGCTTTGGCACTCTGTGCAGGTGCCAAGTCCTGTTGGAAAATGAAATCTGCATCTCCATAAAGTTGGTCAGCAGCAGGAAGCATGAAGTGCTCTGAAAATTCCTGGTAGACGGCTGCGTTGACCTTGGACCTCAGAAAACACAGTGGACCAACACCAGCAGATGACATGTCACCCCAAACCATCACTGACTGTGGAAACTTTACACTGGACTTTAAGCATCTTGGATTGTGTGCCTCTCCATTCTTCCTCCAGACTCTGGGACCTTGGTTTCCAAATGAGATGCAAAATTTGCTCTCATCAGAAAAGAGGATTTATTAAATCCAGAGTCAACGCAGCCATCTACCAGGACATTTTCAGAGCACTTCATGCTTCCTTCATTTTCCAGCAGGATTTGCACCTGCCCACACTGCCAAAATAACCAAAACCTGGTTCAATGACCATGGTATTACTGTGTAATTACTGTGTGATTTCATGTAATATTCTAATTTTCTGGGATTTTGATTTCATGGGTTTCATAAGCTGTAAGCCATAATCATCAAAATTATAACAAATAAAGGTTTGAAATATCTCACTTTGCATGTAATGAGTCTATATAATATATTAGTTTCACCTGTTAAGTTGAATTCTTGAAATAAATCAGCTTTTTGATGATATTCTAATTATTTGACCAGCACCTGTATATATGCTTTTGCATCAATATTACTGCTATGTTGGATTTTACTTCTGAATAGGTTGAATGTTGTTACATTAAGTACTTTATAGCCTACTGTTGGGTAGTTTAATTTACAAAATTACATCATATTGTAAACGACCATGTTTTTTGTAGTATTGCTGTCCTGTGAGGGGAAAAAAGTACTTCAGTACTAACAAATGTAGTTCCTTACAGTCCACCATCACATTTACAAATTGTTGCTAACTAACTTATGAAGGTCTTGTTGCCTAGCAACTGTGACAGCTGCAAATGACTAGTTGCAGTAATGTGTTTCCTACATTTTTTTGTATTGTTTTTTTTATGTTTAAACTGTGTAAAATAAAACAGGGTTCAAAATATGTTCACCATGGTCAAGAGAATAAACTATATAAAATTGAATCTTGGTAAGATTTAAGTCAACATCCAAACCGTTTTGTGTATTTTGTATTTTCATATGTGGGTGATTCTTAGACTATGGGCACTTTTATGTACTTTGGTCATATTTTTAAAAATACATATAATTTTGGACAAATTCCTCTTTCTTCTTCAAACTAACAATAAAACCTCCTTAAAAACCTTTTACTACCTTTCTATTATGATTTTTTCATACTTTTCAACCTCCTTATAGGTGTCAAAATCACTGTTTTCTCCTTGTCGCACACCCAGGATTTTTAACTTCAACAATGAAAATACAGTTTAAAAATATGACTTATCTGCTAACTATTAATATACCTAAATTAAGCACTAGTAAAATGATTAAAATACATTAGAGTATTTAATGTGAGACCACTATCAATATTACTTTTTATACAAAATATAGCTGTCGCACAGTATTGGTGTCATTTCCA